>NC_089768.1:17217500-17232500 GCF_040412425.1 Macrobrachium rosenbergii | reverse complement strand
CAGCCAGTATCAAAAGGGATAAGCGCGGAGCAGAAAGAATTGATTACGATTTTTTCTCTCTCTTTTCTTTGTCAGTGGCGAGAAAAAGCAGTGCGTTACTCTCTCTCTCTCTCTCTCTCTCTCTCTCTCTCTCTCTCTCTCTCTCTCTCTCTCTCTCTCTCTCTCTCTCTCAAACATATCAAAATTCTTTTTAAGTGTATACATTCATGCACTCTTAAATATGTTTGCAAATTCTTTACATATTATCAAAATCCCTTATAGCAAAAGGATAGGCAGGTATTTTTATCTAATCAGTTATATATTCTTGGATGGGTTACTTATGTTCTAATCTTACCTTCTATTATTATAGGATCTTACTTCTTTTTTATTTTATCTACGTGCTTTTCTTTTTTTGGCAAAACCGAAACCAACTGACAATTCACGATATACAATGAAATTTCAATTGTCAAGATCGGGTACCCGATTACTATCGAGTAACTGACTTTGCTTTCAGTTGGACTAAATATTTCTGCAAATTATTTGTAATTTTGAATTTTTTGTTTATTTTTTATGTGCTCTTCTATACTGACATTTACTTGTTTTCATTGTTTAGAGTGTTTGTCTTGTTTTGCGTCGTATTGCACATTTGTTCTTTCGTATTTCACAGTCATGATCCATTTGCTCACGAAACAAAACTTATTGCATTTACCTGATAATCAAAAATAAATAAATAAATAAATGATTATAGAATAATGATAGTATTAATCGCTGTGAGAAAGCAGTGGATAATCGTGGCTTTTTTCAACTGAAGCCTCTAATCTTCACAGGGCTTCCCTCCGGCCAGCCCACAACCAATCTCCTTTGTTTACCTTTTAGCCGTCGTGGTATAGTTTACACCTCCGTCGGAAGGACCTCCTATCTATGCAGTCGCACACGCCGAGAGGCCTTTGGAACCACCAACACCTGTAATCAGAGAAGCAGAACTGGAGGTCCACCTGCTGAACATCTGTCTCCTAGGAAAAGGCTCCAGAAAGGGACGCATTACAAAGCCTCTTCTTTGAGAAATGTCTTTAGGGGGATTCCTCTGGATGAAGGGGCTATACAAGTAGCTTTCAAGGAAACCTGCAGCTTCAAGAAACTCCAGGAGATAATTTTTGTTGAGAATCCAAAAGCAGAGGTCAAAGGTCGCTGGCTTGGCATCAGTTCCTGGACGCAGATGTGGGGAGTTGAATTTCCGGTCGTTTCTCATTAACGATGCTAATTGCTCTCCCCTCTACTGCCATATTTTGCTTGCTATTAGTGCGACCATAGGCTAACATTAATGGGAATATTTTGAAATTCCGACTCTAATACATATATTCATTCTTGTGACAGAATGCTTGTTTGCTTGTACATATGCTTTCTAAATGTACTCTACACAAGCGTACAGCTTCATACATATGTATTCCATGTTATCACCCGTATAAATGGCTAATGAAATATATCATCAATTACATGCCCTTACATGTTTCAGTGATGATCATCATTGTTTAGCATTTACATTCTTTAAGTAACCCAAGAGAAGAGATATTCCTACTGGTCTGAAATGAAACGTTAAATTATTACGGTGTTCTTTTTCTCCTTAACATATCATCATGCATTATTGTTATGAAGATTATAAAGTCATGCAGGAAAGTAATTTGCAGTGGTAGTGTATTGTGTTGTATTTAATGTTTCGAATAAAAAATGTTCCTATCACTGTATGATTTTCGTTACAGTGATAGTAGAACTTTATATAGAATGCATTATATCAAGTATTGTCAGCCATCCTGGAAAAAATAGAATACCATATTAGAATAGCTTTAGTCATGAAAATAATTCTACGCATGAAAAAACTTACGCTCACAAGTAATATTATGCATGAAAACAGTTGAACGTAGAAGGGTAGATTTACGCATGAAAATAGTTTAAGGCACGAAAATAATTATACATTTACCAATGGAAATGAAAATATGCATTAAATATTTATGCACAAAAACCGATTTACGTTTTCGGGAAGAGAGAAGGTTTATTTTGCCTCTGATAACATGATACCTGAGGAATTTCCCTTCAATATCAGTAAGGCTTCCCTCAGGTGGGATCAATCCTTCGATATCATCTCTCGCCTGCTGCTGTGATCCTATCAGCAGATTCTCCTCTGTGGCTGTGATTGGAAGAATTTCAGAAGCAGGTGATTCAGTAATAGCGTGGCAATGAACGATAATATTGATCCTTCATGGCGTAAGCTTGTCCATGGTCCTAAAATCTGGTACGACCCTGTCACTCAGTCAAAGGACGTATTACTCTTCTAGTCTGACCTCTTGTTGTCTCACATTCTTAAACTCTTTTAATCTGTAACTTTCCTTTCTAGTCCTCAATATGGATAACATAAAGAGGGATCTGTTAACAGTCTCATGTATTCTTGCTTGGTTGAAACTCAAGAACAGTGGAGAATAAATTACATGCTGTTCTCTTGAATTTTCTAAGGCTTTGTTCAGGGTCTGGCAGAAGGATAAGTCAGTAGAGAGATTTTCCCGTTTGCTTTTACATCTCTTTGGAAGTTGATCGCTGCTGCATTCCACTCGGCATAATTATATCTTTGACCCTAATGCTATTAAGAGAAAGGAATCTGGCCATCCCCGATTTCCATTCGTGTTCTGTAGGGCTGTCTTACAATTATAGTTTTTCATTTTTTCAGCAGTGGCTTTGCTTAGCGCCCGCTTACCCTTTTTGAATGGCAACCTTACTTCAGATTAAATTCAGTTTCCGATATACTTCTCAACACATTCCTCTCAGTATCTCTATCAAGAGTACACAGTAAGATTGCTGACTTACTTGTATCTTTATATCATGACTTAGAGATCAAAATAGAGCAGAGTAGTATCAATACTTTTTAATGTATATTTTTATGAGTAAATTTCATCCCTATTTCGGCCTTATCATTTTAGGTTTTAGGGGAACAAGGTTGTTAACCAGAGCCACTTTTGTTTGCGGGTAAACCGGATTTCTTTACCTGTATTTGACAACTTTTCATATCTTGTAAAAGTGCCATGGAAAAAGAAAGAAAATTTTAGAACAGATTTTTTTTAATACCTTGATGGTAGACATAACTGCAAAACTGTTAACAAAAGGCGATTTACGGGGAACGTTCGGCATCTTTTCACTGTTTAAAAGAAAATCTGCTGCGTAAAAAAAAAATCCTACTGGCAGATTTCAGTTATTTTCTCATATTGGACAAACGCAATATTACCATTTATGCGCATAGGTAAACCTCCATCACCTGTTTTCTACTTAACGACCGTAAATTCTTATTCCTCGTTTTTTCTTCCTCTTCTTTTTCCTCTTCATCTTCATTCCCTTCTCAGTTTTCCGAAAGTCCCTTTAAATATTCCCAGGGACAAACGCCCTAGTGGAGGAAGGTGTACAATGGTTCATTTAACGTCACCATCTGCTTGTCTCTGCCAATAGCGGCCGTGAGACATCACATTCGTATAGCTCTCGAGTTTTCTTTTTTTTTTTCTTTTTCTTGCGCATTCTAGGCATTTCGTCGTGTGAATTTCCCATTTCGTTATCTAAAAGGTTGCTTCTTTGGTAGCAACAGGAATAATTAGGTATAGGTTTGCTATTTGAGTGAACTTTTAATATATATATATATATATATATATATATATATATATATATATATATATATATATATATATATATATATATATTATATATATATATATATATATATATATATATATATATATATATATATATATATTATATATTAATCATACGACGGTGGTGTCAGAATTATATCGATATAAGATTAGAAACACAAAATCGGAATCACTTGCATACACTCGAGGTACTGAATTTTGTTTTGTTTATCTGTGATAATTTATATTTTGTAACACTACCTAGGTATCTTATCAACCCTGATGAACGACTTTTGTTTAGTAATCAACAGGGTAGAAAAGGTGTGTGTAATATCACAGCAAATGCCATTCAGTGTATAAGGCTTTCTTCTGTACGCATATCGCGTCTGAGTTGCCTGTTGTTGTGCAGTACTCTGTAAATTTTTGCACAATGAAGGGTTTCTTCTTAGCAAAAAGTCTGCTCTGATATGAACTGTTACAAGAAATTATACGAATTTTTGCAGTTAAGAAGTCAGATATGAGGCCGATGAATAGCTGTCTCTTGAACTTACTCCAATCATAAGGATAAAGAATTTTACATTCAGAAAGTAGGATTTTTTTTCTTGAGATAAAATTGTTTTAGCACAAGGCTGTCCGAACAAATGGCCAAGTAATATCACTATGCTGAAGAGATATACATTTTCTGAAGAGTTTTCGTAGCCTTCATGTAGATATTTTTTGCACAATGCGTGTGTAAGAGAGAGAGAGAGAGAGAGAGAGAGAGAGAGAGAGAGAGAGAGAGAGAGAGAGAGAGAGAGAGAGAGAGAGAGAGAGGGAGGGAAATTATTGGTACACTAGTTTGAAAATTTCAGACAGAAGCATTGTAAACTATTAGTTGTCCTCAAGAGAAAACGAAATTCAAAAGAAATTTCCGTTATTAAAGTCAAAGGAGAGCAATTTCACAGTCAGTGGAATCTTTAGCATTTGAGTGACAATAACAACATTTTGATGCCATTGGATAAAAGTGGTGTTTACGTAAGGAACTTTCGCAAAAACCCATGATACAATAACAACATTCTTAATGGAAGGTAGGGAAATACTTTGCAGAGAAAGATGAATAGTTTGAAAGGAATTTTTCGTTCTTTTCTAATCAGTGTATTTATAACCTTATTATGAAACTTATACGAGCTTTAACTTTGGGATCTTTTTTTGGTAACAAAATAGGACTTTACGAATAGTGTCTCTCTCCCTCTCTCTCTCTCTCTCTCTCTCTCTCTCTCTCTCTCTCTCTCTCTCTCTCTCTCTCTCTCCTCTAATTGCATTCTCAAGCGTTATTAACTTTTCCTTCAGGCTTTCAAACTTTCCATAGTAATTTTCCTCCTATTTGAACTATACGTCAGGCTCCAAGACTCGTCTGTGAAGCAGAAACCGTTTCTGGCAACAAAAAATGTTTCGTCCTTGTAACTTAACTAATATTAGCTGAAAAGAAAACACATCCCATGGATTTTCCGATTGATTCTCTCAAGAAAACCCTCAATAGCAAACAGATTGCTTTATGTAAATATTTTCTCAAGGGTCAGGACGCAACCTAGGGCAGTCAACAGTTCCGTGGCAAACGGGCGTAGAGCATAAGCCCAGGTCGTAGCGAAGCTTCCGAGGGATCTGAAGAGACTGAAACAAAATAAAACAACACCAGAGTGACAAATTCTCCTCATCGTTTTTCTTCTGGTCTCCTAGTTCTTCCCTCTGCCGGCCCCCCTCCCTTCCTTCAAACTCCCCCTCTCCCCTATTTTTTTCTTTCGTAACACCGTAATTTGAAGTCTGGGTCTGCTCCTGCCAAGAGTCATGTCAGCTCAACAGAAAATGATAGATGAAGCATTCGAAACGTCTTGTACCTGTTTTTAAATAATATTGTGATGAGTTAAAATGACAACAGCTTTTACCGGTGAAAATAGCTTTTGCTTCGCCTTTTGTTCTTGTTAGTCTGATGTGGTAAATCAGAGGAAAAATTATGAAGATAAATGTTGTAGTAAGATGAACACAATATATATACTGCGATATATGTCCTTCTGCAAGAGAGATTTACACATTACACGCCATAAAGGAACAACATAACACCGAATCTGACTTGAGTTTGCACTGAGGACATGCAGCATTTGGACGATATATAATTATGCATGTGTACGAGTTTGCATAAAATGTATATGTTTTATTTACCTGACTCCTGCTTCCCCCATGCCAAGGTGGGAATGTATGGAGGATTGTTGAGCCAACTTACTGCTATTGAAATAGTGTAAATGTAGAATGTGAATGAAAGAAAATAGGTTGAAAGCGTTTTGATCAACTATTTGTGCAATTGCCTACATATGGTGTAATAAGAAGTATAATAGGTGAAAAAATGTGGTAGAAAGGTTAGCATACATGAAAGAGGGGATTACAGTGTTTTGAGATGGTTCGGTTTTGTGGAAACGGTAGGCGACGACATGTTGATGAAAAGAGTAGATAATTTAGAAGTACTAGAAGGAAGGAGGAGATAGAGGACTGGAAAGAGATGGGTAGATGGGATGAAAGAAATATTAGAAAGGAAGGTTCTTAGTATCCAGGAAGTACCAGAATTTGCGAAAGATACGGATGAATGGCGTATTTAGAGTAGAGGTGTTTGATTTGATGCTGGTGACCCTTCTAAGCAGGTACATGCAATGGCTTACGTTGTACAAGTTTTACTGCACGAGGAGAAAACAGTTTAATATTGGAAAAATGTACTGAGAAACAATTTTCATATGCCTAAATTGCAAGTACAATTAGCACTCTTTTATCACACAAAATAGACTTCCAACGTAAGTATTTTTCTTATTGAACTCGAAAATGTTGTCTTAAAGTTTGACCTAATGATATACTATGTCCCCGATTTGCAAATCGGGACTCCAGACAAACATTTGCATAACAAACGCCTAAAAAAATAAGGAAGGTTCGGAGGTAATGATTACCCCCTAGGAAACAACCGTTGGGATGTCCTCGGGACGTCCCCCGTGCCCACGCGACCTTTTGTTGCCGTCTTGAGAAATTGTATCCTCTAGATTATCTGGTGAAGGATGAGGAGGGAACGGATATTGTGTCCTTTGAACTCCTTCATGTGTGGACGAAATTCAAATCCTGCAGAACGCATCGTTTCCGGGTTTCGGGAGAGATGGCGAAAGGAGGAAGTTGACCGCCACACATCTCTCTCTCTCTCTCTCTCTCTCTCTCTCTCTCTCTCTCTCTCTCTCTCTCTCTCTCTCTCTCTCTCTCTCTCTCTCTCTCTCTCCACAGATAAGCTCTCTGAAAAATATCATCTGTTTCTCTTTCTCTCTCCCTCTTACAAATAAGCAAATTGAAGAAATTGAAGAAATAAGTAAATAAAAGAAATCATCATGTCTCTCTCTCTCTCTCTCTCTCTCTCTCTCTCTCTCTCTCTCTCTCTCTCTCACATGCACACACACACACACACACATACGCACACATACACATACAAAAGGAGTTGAAGCTCTAGAGAGGCCTGACGATAGGGGGCAAGGCGAAGGACGCCCTTAATAACTTCTATAGCTCAGGGGGACAAGGGCAGACAGGGAGGACTAAAGGGTTATGAGGAAGTGAGAAGGAGAAGAAGAAGGGAGGAGGGAAAGGTCGTTTAAAGGGCAAGATGGACGCCCTTCAACAACATCTTCCTCCCTTTATTGACATCAAGGAATTGCAATGCGTGAATTGGGCCGAGCATGAATTATTCTTTTCTGCGATTTAAGTTTTTTCATAATTACGAGTGTAGCTGAATGTCTTGCCACTCAGTGGTGAGTTTGCTGTTCATTTTCAGGAAAATTTCTGTGTTCAGTCAACTGCTTTGATACTGAAAGGCATGGCCAATATCTAAACCGAACTTGATATTTCACGAATCTGTATCGATGTAAAATAATATCAATAATTTAAAAAAAAGGGAAAAAGGGAAAATATATTCTAGTTAAAAAAAAAGGAATCTTTTTAATTTTCTATTATCAGATACTCTAAAGTTTTTGTTTTTATACTGTGTTGATTCTACTAGTTATGTAGTGCAAAGCTATTATCCTCCCATTACTAGAATACCTATACTGTACCGTTAAAAATGGCATGATTTGCTGTTGCAAATGACGGCAATAGAATAGAAGGTCGAGACGATGAATCCCTAATCCAGGAACGTTACGGACCCTCCCGAAACTCGGACTTTGGCACGTCCGTTTTACATGCTTGTATAGAGGTGAGTGGCTGGCCCCGGACTGGACGACGGTCAGCCTAAAAGCGGAGTTAATAACCCGTATGCTATCGTTGCTACACAGATAAGATAATTATCTGGATACAAACTTCTTTTCGTAAAGGTCGTTCAAAAGTGAACTCATTTTCTCTGTCGTGAATGCAGAACAAATTTAATCCAGCAGTTATGTTCTCAAGCAGCGACACCCGTGCGCAGAGATGGCCGTTTATCAGAGTAACCCGGAAATGCGGGAAGTTTTGCAACCGGCAAGACCTCTCTCTCTCTCTCTCTCTCTCTCTCTCTCTCTCTCTCTCTCTCTCCATAGCCACCAGTGATGAAGGGTAAACTGGGACAGATGAAAGGAAGGAGGCGATAAGTAGGGGAGTCACGGAAGTGAAACGAGTTTTTATTTTTTAGTTTAGTTTTTCAGTGATCAAAACATGAAGAAAAGATATCAAGTTACGCTTCAAAGTATTCTAATGTCTCAGATCTTCGTTATGACTTACAATATATTGTCATTGAAATTATGTTAGAGAGAGAGAGAGAGAGAGAAGAGAGAGAGAGAGAGAGAGAGAGAGAGAGAGAGAGAGAGAGAGAGCTTGTCCTTGATGTTTTTGAAAGCTACCGGCTTCCCCCGCTGAATTCTGTAACATAATCCGCATGTGTTTACGTGAGCTAGTCGCTCACTGTACCGGCATCAGCGGTCTTATTCTTAGGGTTTCCATGTACGTAAACAACATCATAACTGTAAAACTTCTTGGGTATTGTGTGGGGCGTTTGACAGGTATAATGGCAAAAGCAGTACTGGTCGACTTACCTCTTGAAAATAAGAATGCTTCTCTTGATTAGAATAAGGTGATCGAATTATTTTCTTCGTATACCTCAAAAATATGGCGATTGAAGTATTTGTTTACGGATATCTTGAACAAGACGACTGAAGTATTTCCGTTGATACCATGATAAAGCGACCTTTGGACTATCTACCTAGGATGAGGTGACAATATATACCGTTAAATTACTCATGTTAATTCCTCTGCATTATTATTTTTCAGTTTAGTTCATACGAAAAAACCTTGTACGTTGTGCTGCATAGTATGTTAATGATCCATCCTGGAATCCTCCCTCCTGCCTTTTGGATCGAAACCCACCATTTCTGCGGTAAACAACAAATTTCTCGTCTGTTTACCATATGTGGCATGTAACTGCCGTTGGTAGGTAACCTTGACTGTCGGGAGAAGAGGAACCTCGTTTTGAATTCCGAAGGCCTAGGACAGTGCTGCACTCTCTTTGTTAACAAATAAATGAATAAAACACAATGGAGATACAAAGAAGAGGAAGTGGAGTATATCACTTGTGTGGACGCGCGCACAAGAGCACATGAGCACACGCGTACACACGAAGGTCGTGCAATCTCCGTTCCATTCCATTAAAAACCATCTTTTGGTACCTCACTTTCGATGCTCTATCGTTTACATGAACAATATCAAGCCACCCATTCTTTCTCGCCTCCCCACCCTCTCTCTCTCTCTCTCTCTCTCTCTCTCTCTCTCTCTCTCTCTCTCTCTATATATATATATATATATATATATATATATATATATATATATATATATATATATATATATACATATATATATATATATATATATATATATATATATATATATATATATATATATATATATATATATATATATATATATATATATATATATATATATATATATATATATATATATATATACAGTATATATAGGGGTGGGGATTCCTCTTATTGCATATATATAAGTACCCACCTAAATCCAGGTAGATATTGAAACAGAATAACATATGGAATACCGCTATTATTTATATATGTATATATATGCATACTGTATACATATATATATATATATATATATATATATATATATATATATATATATATATATATATATAAATGATATATATATATTCCATATTTCACCATTAATTTCTTAATTTCAGTATCTCACTGAATTCAGTTAGTTATTTATATGGTAAAAGAGAAAGCCCATGCCCCATCCCAACAACATCCTCACTCAAAAACAATCTCTCTCTCCCTCTCTCTCTTTTAAACAGGAGCCCTGACGTCCGAGTGTCGCGGGGCGAGGAGGTGATGTGGTCACCGGACCCTAATTTTGTCATGGTTTACGGCCAATTGCTTGACAATACGGGCGCAAGAGACCGACTTCAAAGCCTTCTCGCAAAAAGACATTCCCCTCATTATGTAAACATTCGTTTGGGACCACTGGCGCTAATGACGCCATTCTTCCTCCTGAAAAAATTAACGATCTTACGGTGAATTTGAACAGGGGCCGTTACCAAACGTTGGCGCTAGTTAATATGTCACGACCAAACAGACGGACTTCAAGAAGAAAACAAATTTCTTCCAGCTTAGGTCTATAGCAAAAATAATCCTGTTGTTCTTTTTGCAATTTAGAAATTGTTCGTAGGTTTTGAGAAGTAATAAAATATGTCATAATGGTAATTTTTTACAACAGAAAGTTTTCTCCTTTGCTTTAGCTAGTTATCAAACGTGTGGCATTTTAACAACCAAGTGATTTGCGGGATAAGATTATCAAATCTGTTAACTTCGGATTCACGGCCTTCATAAACATGAATGAAGAAGTATTAGATTACTGCTATTCTGTTATTGTGATTAAAGTTGAAAAGTAAAAGATCTGGAGCGGGCGCAAGTGTGTCCACGCTATTTTTAAGACATCTTATTCTTTTCCCAGAGATAATTGGTTGATCATGGATTAACTGGCGTTACAAGCACCAGGGTCAGCGACGAGGAATGAAGGAGTAGAGGAAGACAGAGGGAGAAAGAGAGAGAAAAAGAAATGGATAGGTCAATCACGTGTAAATTCAATAGCGCTCTATTTGATCTTTAAAAAGTTAGACGCAATCAAGCTAGTATTTAAATTCAACGTGAATTGGTTACATTTTTCCCATGAAACTAGAACATTATGCAGTCGAAAGAGGTAAACAAGTTACCACTGTTGCGATTATGTCAGTGTTACAACTATAACTTAAAGAAATGTCTCCAGTGATAAGGAGGAACTGGGAACCATTTTAGAAGAAGAAACATCCGTCTCCACACTATGCTCTTACCGGAACCTGTGAACGTATTGAAACGTTATTAGCTTGTTTATGTGATCTCAGACTTGCAATTTAGTGTTACTTTTTCACAAATCTGTAAGGGAAAAAGGGCTACCGATTTTTTTTTTTTTACTTTACGAGACTCATCAAAACTCGCTTATAAATCTAAAATAGTAACGTTTAATAACAATGAGACATTTATTGTGGTCAAGGCCATATGATTATTGATTCTGAAAGTAATCTGGTCACAGATTCACAAGGAGTCTATTTCATAGACAAGTAACTATAAATAATCTATTTAATCATAAGATATCTATATTCTTGCGGACGTGAGAAGCACAAGATGTATGTAGATTTGATTAGTTTCTCTTCAGGAATCAGTATAGTAAACAATCATGGTTACACCAGACACTGATCGTTATTAGATAAATCTCAAGGGGACCAAGCTGAAATGTATAAGGGTGAGTAATCTCCAGATTTAGGGGGGTTCGCCTTATTCCTTTTTAATGCCGTTACCAGGTTTTAGACCCGATGCCATAACACCTAGTTCGCGAGCACTGCTCTAGCCACGACGGTTACACTGGAGTCTCTCAAATCCTGGGATTAACACTTTAACCTAATTAGAAACGAAGGAAGACATTCCAGATCCTGCAGTTCTGGTGCTGAAGGCGATTACCTCAGTACCCCTCACTTTCACATTCAGACGTAATATCGTAAGCTGCCTATGTTCTTAGCCTAGCTTAGCTCTCTCTCTCTCTCTCTCTCTCCGCTGGGCGGGAGATGTCAAAACAACCTCGAAGTGGCGCGCAAGAAGAAGAATTCATTACCTGGTTTTCGGAGATTGATAGGAATTGCTTGTCCCGTATATCCCAGAGAGAATCTGCTGTTTTCTCATACTCTGTAGCCCGTTTTATTGGACTGAAAGAAATGATAATAGCGAGACTAATTTCATGAGTGACAGCAAGAGTGGAGAAAGAAATTAATTTTCTAGAAATCTTTAATCATTCAATTACTTGCTCCTTATTTTTATGCGATTCCGATGCTTCCTTCTTTCTCCCATAACGCAATAAAAGAGTCAGCTGGTGATTTGCATTTCTGATTGTCTGAATATCGAATGGCATTTTCATTACCGTTGTTTTCATTGGTGGTTTAGATGAAGATGGTTTTATACCAGCACGGTACTTGCCCACTAAGGTGGCTGTAAGAGAATTGATGTAGACCTGAGAACTTTTACCACCCGCGACTAGCGCCATCAACATCATCGCCTTTTCATCGCTGTTAATACCACCACAAGCCTCCGGTTATTTTCTGCGAAGAATTTAAACAGGCACATCTTCGGTGCTTTTATTCTTGTTATTTGCTCCGTCACTATAACAAACGTCAGAAGAGATAAACAAGGCGATCAAAAGGATAACGAGAACAACTTTATAACTTGCTGTGAAGGCTTGATTTGTGTCGCATAGAGAAGAGATGGACATCATGTCTGCAGCTGAGTCCCAATCGCAAAATACAGACACAAACACACACACACAAGGAAGCAAATCTCTCCAGGATATTCTTGGATGAACATTGTTATCATAACTGTTATTATTAATATTGTCAAGCAATATTAGAATTGAGATCTGACGGAAAATTATTATATGCTCATAATTTTTTCCCGATCTTCTCACAAACGAAATAAGTTACTAAACAGAGGTATAAAGGTTCGATGTTATTCCCGCACGCGGCCGTCTGAACTCTTGTGCTATCTAGATTTCAGTCAGTTTGTAATTCCTAATTCGGTAAAATTCTCACTTATCAAAGTTTGGTTCAGTTGGCAAAATACATCGAAGTTCTTATTGCCTAAGTTGGCAAAATCCTGTGAGATTACGAGCTGAAAAAAAAAAGATTGGTTTCTTGCTTCTTCAAATGAGATGCGGCATGTACCTTATGGTAACACCCGTTCATAAATTGACATATGGCGACACATGACAGTAACTGTATCTGTTATGGGTCGTCTCAGGTCACAACCAGGTCGCGTTGCAGGGCTCGATGGAGGCGCATCCTTTGACCCCGTGTTGATTTTAGCGCCAGCAGTACTGGAGGTGTCTGTTTTCATTGGTACCTCCCGCTGGGTGTGCTTCCTTCTGAAGCCCTTTAAACTTTCTCCAGTATTTGACTTCCCAGCAGAGATTACACTTCTGGTGGTCAGGGAAACAGATTCGAGGTTCGTATGATGGAAACGAGCAGCATTTTAAGGGAGGCTTAAATGGTGGATTCAATGGACGTGCTACTACAGGACCGCTAATGGATGGCCCCTTGAGCCAAAGGTGTGAAAAACAAGATTCTTGAGGATTTCTCCCTGGAAGAATGAAAGAGGTCATTTATATGGCCTCCTTGAACTCTTAAGAGTGAAAATTAAGGTGATAAGTTGAAACTGTAGGGGGCACACTTACTTGCAATAGTAATAATGATGGAGATAACATGGAATATAATAACACTGAAGAAAGAGCACCTTCTATATTATCACTGCGATATTAACAATTAATGAGATACTAGGCTTAATAATTAACATGAAATCCGGACAGAAAGCTGCCTTTTTAACTCTCAGGTGAATAAAGTTAACATATCCCCAAGACCGATCAAACCTCCCTCATCCCCACATCCCCCTTTAGAGATGACCTGACGACCAACCTGACTCCCCGTGGTGTATGGAGCTTATTAAAGGCCATTTTCAGATCCGGTGGCCCTTTAAGACGAGTCCCTTTAAACAAGACAACACGTGGACATTGTCCTTCTAGACGGGGAGATGACGGAAGACGGGAAGACCATAGAGAGAGCAGAGAAAGGAGATAGGAGAAAGCAAAGATTTTCTTCGGGGAAAGAAGGGCATCGTCGCAGTGTGGATGGAGATACACGTGTTCGGTTTTGTTTACACACGTGTTTCAAGCTCATGATATTGTGAGAAGTTTCAGGTGGGGTTAACGGTAATTGCTGGGATCAAAATGTGTTTCCTTCTAGACATTCACTGTAAGATTGTTTGTTTTAAGTGGTAACTACACACATATTATTAGATAACTGCTGTTGAATCGGCGTTGACGTCAGTGAACCTGGTAGATAACGCTAGATAACTTACAATCAATAGCTCATTCTTGAATCGACTCGCTTCCTAAAGACATTTAAAACATAAATGCATGACCCCAGACATACACATTCATATCTAACCGAAACAACGAAAACTTATAGTGTTTTCAGAATGACTTCCCAGCATTGTTGAATTAAAGCACTTCTTATCTTATCTTTGCGCCAGCTGTCTTCCGCCTGTGATTTTCTCATTTTCCGACAAATGTTCTCACTTCTCTGTGAAAACAGCTGCAAGTGTAAGTCTAGGCATGGTAAACCCCCCACCCCCATCCCCGCAACAATTTTTTGAGTTATGTGCTCAAGATGCAGGCCATTTGATAATTCTGTCTAACCCCAGAGCTCCGAAATATATTGTTTCAGGCATTCCTTTCAATAATTAAATGTATTAACACACATTCAATCAAGACGAAAGTTTTCTTATGGTATTGTTTTACTCATCTTTGCGTTTGTACTAAGTAAATGTGTATGCATTATGTGTGGCAATATAATTCAATACATATTCATGCTGGCTGGTTATCTGACTTACAAATAGATCAGTGCTATCTAAGCCACTGAATTGAATCTAAACAAAAGATTTAAAAAAAAAGAGCAAAATTCCTGTTAGCAGAATTTAATTGCCTGAGTGCAAAAGTTGATAAAAAAATAAGAATTAAGGAGTATGAAACAAGGGTGAGAATTCAGAAGCTTGCCGGGAGCTAGAAAGAAAGCCACCTCCGAAAACATGTCCTGGCAGGTGCTACTTGGTTACCTGAGGTGGAGAACTTCTCATTCAGCTCAATAGAACAGCGGTCGAAATTGCACCTATAAAAGAGATACAATGAGGCCATTTTGCCGCATCAAGAAAGAGCACCTAGAAAAGAGATGAGGACGGGGTCG
>NC_089768.1:17142500-17207500 GCF_040412425.1 Macrobrachium rosenbergii | reverse complement strand
CTGGCCGAAAATAAATGTCAGGTATTGTACTATGAATTATATAAATATTTTGGATAGGCTTAAACACTTTCAAGAAAGCATCCTCAATTTGGCCTATTAGTAATAAGAGATGGCAACTGTATCCATTTTTTTTCTGTCAACTAGTCTTGGGTCACTTGATCAAAAACGCTAAAAACGTGTTTCAACGAGACAAACCAATTGTCGTTACGAGTTTCAACGAGACAAAACAATTGTTTTTACGTTTCAACGAGACAAACCAACTGTCTTTACGAGTTTCAGTGAGACAGACCAATTGTTTTTACGTGTTTCAACGAGACAAAACAACTATTTTTACGAGTTTCAGCGAGACAAACCAGTTTTTTAACGTGTTTCAACGAGACCAATCAGCTGTCTTTGCGAGTTTCAGCGAGACAAACCAGTTGTTTTCACGTGTTTCAACGAGAAAAACCAACTGTCTTTACGAGTTTCAGCGAGACAAACCAATTGTTTTTACGTGTTTTAACGAGACCAAACTAACTGTCTTTACGAGTTTCAGTGAGACAAACCGACTTAATTTTTTACAAGTTTCAGCGAGATAAATCAGCTTCATCTTTTACAGGTTTCACCTACATAAACCAACATCACCTTTAATTTTGAATTTTCTGAGAGGCGTGCATTTTTAAGCATGAATCGTGTAATCCATTCAGTCTCTAGTGATGCGGTATATTTCATACTGATTTTCATTTGAGCACGTTTCCACGTGAAATTCCACCAAAGTAACTGTACAATAAAAAAGTCGTTTTCGAAATGGCATCAGTTCATTACATGAATCATGCACCTGATAAGGAAAAAAAATTAAATTCCGAGGGCGTTCGGGTCAGAGGTGTGGAGTGCAGTCATTGTCAATGGCTGACGACGGGAGAGATAAGCAGCTATAGATAATGGGAGGTATAAGTAAGTCGGTCAAGGCTCGACTTACTATCCCGGATGTCGGAAAATTAACTGACTTTTCTTTTTAGTTAATGCTGTAGAGAATAATTTGAAGTAATTTGGAAGCTCAGGTGTCCCCGTACCATTAAATATAAAATATACTTTATTGTATTTAAAATCTTACATATTTCACAAAATGTGATGGAGGAGAGAGAGAGAGAGAGAGAGAGAGAGAGAGAGAGAGAGAGAGAGAGAGAGTATTACCTGTCGATGAATACCTGGTGACTGGTTCCACCCAACCGGGGTGGGAGTGGGGGAGATTGCCTGGTCAAGAGTGAGAGAGAGAGAGAGAGAGAGAGAGAGTCCAACATACACGATTATCGTGTGTGAGTGAAAGAGGCATTTTCCTTCAATAGGAAATTTTACAATTATAGATATGCATGTTAGTATATCATATATACAAACTGATACAAATTATTTGTTACTCATACAATCACAATTAGTGAAATGATGGCCATTAGCTAAGAACACTAAGCTCATGTTGTAAGAAGTGCTCCAGCAAATTCTTTATCATAGGTATCGAGTTTTATTAATGAACATTAAAAAACAATGACGTTTAAAAGATATTTCCTTTTGACAATATTCCGTGTACATTTGCAATTATCCTGACCCTCATATCATTCAGTAGAAGAGAAGAACATCTTCCTTGATGGAATTGTCCAGACTTCTTTATTCAATACAGTTTCAAGTGTTCACAGAAACTTCCTTAGTTAGTTTGAATACAAACAATGTTGTTCAGAATTTTACAATGGAATTGTTCTCTCATGTCTTCTGAATCGATTGACCTTCGCCTGACGACCTCTCCCACAGAAAGAGCAATTTCTCTCAAGGTTGGGTAAGAGTGTTTAGTTATCCTTGAAAGATCTCAGTTCTTAATAAATTCATGTTGAATTGACCTTGCAAGATATTTTGCTGACAACCCCTTATAAACAGTGACATCAGGAGCTTTGCATCAATGCGTGGTATCATAATTAATAAACTGCATTCCAGGCACGTATTTGAAAAGACTTGCTTCCTTTGATGTTCCTGTTTTACCAAAAAAACCAAGTAATTAATCCGAATAAAGAAGGATGCTTGAACCTTGAATCTTTAAGTTTTCGTCTTCACAGCATTCTGTTAGATGGTTGTTATCAAGTCACAAAATCGAGTAAAGGGCAACAGAAAGTCAAAAGGTGAATCTGAAGTATGAATAGTGTAGAACAGTGCCAGTCGATCAGCTGAGTTAACAGAAGCTGAAGAATCCTAGAAATTTGCCTCGACTTGTCCAGAGGTCCACAGCAGGCATCATATTCCCCTTAAAAACTACCACACTCACATTAGCAAGGGTCCGTGATGGGATAAGTCCGGTTTAATATAAACCATGCAACTCACTTAAGGAAGAAACCAGAAATTAAGAATTTTTAATTACTCAATGAACTTCTACGTTTGTTTCTCACATCTAAAATAAGAATTGCAAATACGAGAAGCAAATGAACTAAATCAAGATAAGCTGAGTCAATAATGAACGAGAATCTTAAATACTGCCCATATTTGTCTTGGTTTATGAATCCATATAATTATTACTATAAAATCAGGGTTGCGGATTTCGATCCGTCACTTCTTTTTATCAGTGCGTAAAAGTTGCTAGCGAAAGGTCTTCCGGTTCTGCAACACAGTACAGTGACTACTGTGATAGTCGAGGAACCCGGAAGAGCTAACCACGAACATTCGTTAAGTTGTACGGAATAATTTATCTTACTTCTTTTACATAGTAAATTGCACTCTGTTTTCAGATTACAAGCAATCTAATAATAGGATATTATTTCTCTGACTATAGCAAAATTTTGTTTTCTTTTTTCCCTTGGATCGTTAGCGACTTCAGTATGAAAATTTTAGACACAAGGGCAACACAGTCTAAATCCCTTCTTTATCTTCATCCATTATTGCCATTAATTAGTATTTGTCGGTGATAAAGACGTAATGATTAGATCCTCATATTTAATTCACGTCTTGAAAGATATTGGCTTTTGTAGATTCAAAACACTCTTTTGAGGATAGGCCTTAATTTGCTTGCGATCTAGGTTTCTCTGCGTCTGTTATTGTTTTCGTGTATGCACTGTACTCCTGAATCAGTTCTTCAGTTAAACGGTTTCTTATATTAAGCTTAGAAGCCGTTATACTAAAGAACTGATTCAGTCAAACGGCTTTTTAGATATTAAGGGAGAGATAATAATCTGGACTTGTATATAAAAATAACGGTTTGTTATTTGCAGCGTTGTATCCCTTTCTAAAAAGAAAATAGCCTTTTTTTCCCAATCGGCTGATGGACACTTTGGATTACGGCATATGCACATAACGGACCAATAAAACTGAATCAGAATTCTCAAATATGGTGGCGAGGCGTGTGTGTGTGTGTGTTTTTTGTATGAGAGAGAGAGAGAGAGAGAGAGAGAGAGAGAGAGAGAGAGAGAGAGAGAGAGAGAGAGAGAGAGAGAATAATTTAGCACTCAATGAAAGAGGTAAGTGAATCTCCAACGTCCTTCACTCCATCCTTGTAAGCGAGGCCATTCCGAGGTTTAAAGGGTTGTCAGTCTTGTGCCCGAGTTGCTGCGAGATCATTCAAAACCGACCGTTGGCATCAACTCACGTGACCTGTAAAGGCCCGTCGTCAAGTGGGAACTCTGTCTCCTCCTTCTCCACCAGAAAACATGGGGCACGTTTGCCTTACCTGTGACCTCGAGGGTTCTTCCTCTGCCTCTACGGCAACCCCCTTCCCCTAGTTCCACTCCCACTCGCCATCGCACTGAGTCATGGCGATGGAATCACCCTGCGAAACAGGTTGATGACTTCACGATGAGTTAGCGCTATCTCCTTCGGATATGCAAGTTTGTACGCAGTTGTGTATAACAGCATAATTCCTGTATTTATGTTCATACAAGAATGCTAGATGCATGGGGGCTGTATATGTAAGGGGCCTTGTCATGAAATGCTATGACAGCAAGTACCTTGACTTGTCAAAACCAAGGTTTAGAAACATGTTACGTTCGTGTCTGGACATACACGAGGAATCGCCTTGATTTCTGAAAGTAGAATATGATTTCGAATGTATTTTAAACCCCTTATATATATATATATATATATATATATATATATATATATATATATATATATATATATATATATATATATATATATATATATATATAGAGAGAGAGAGAGAGAGAGAGAGAGAGAGAGAGAGAGAGAGAGAGAGAGAGAGAGAGAGATAAACAACGTATGAGAGGGAGAGAATGTCATATTTGCTTTAAAAATAAATGAAAAGTTTAACATTCCTTTTGTCCGCCACAGCAAATTAACACTATCGACGCAGCATTAAATTATGCAAGGTGGCCAAAATGAAATTCATATTCTTAGAGGAATCGTCTCTGTTGGATGGTTAGCCTCCTAATCCCTTTCACACCTCACCGCACTTAAGCGAATGCTTTGTGCTGCCACAAGCCGGGTTAATCTGATCCAGCCACCAACCACTTTATGGTGATCGATAAAACTCAGAATGCTTAGGAAAATGGATCAAATATATACAAGCCCACATATAGCGAAGGGTTCTCGTATCTTCGGTAGTCTCTGCTTGAAAATGATTTAATTTCCTACGATATAATATGAATAACTGTGCTTTGTAATCACTTATTTTCTTTTTATTGATTTATTAATAGAATTTATTTATTTGGTGTATATCTAACTAAAACAGCCTTTTTTGAAAAAACTTCATAACATACAGACATGTCTTAAGACATTAAAGTAAATAGATCTAATATGGTAATAATGCTTCATAGCAACCATTGACGAATATCTTTGACCTCTTTGACCGACTAATAAAGAAACTACAGTACATTGAATTGTCAACTAACAGTAATGAAAACAATTGCAGTGCCAGAAAACATTCTGTGATAAGCCTACCATTACCATGTGAAAACCAATTACCGTTATTCTTAGTTTTTTGAAGATTTTCTGTCAACTCTAGCAGTTCTGAAGACTATTTACAGTCCTTAAACATTGTTCGTCCTAAAAGGCATCTATGGACTTCTCGGATTTACCAGCAAAGTCATGCAAAAGCTCTGTAATGAAAGAAATAGTTAATAACCAAATTATTGTTTTCTGTGAGCTTCTAATGCCAAGAAAAACGTATGCAAGTCAGAATACTATTTTTTTCGAAGTAAATAAACACTTAAGAATAGTTCGCGTATCAGGATAAGTTGTGAGCTGATGACAGGGTACCTGCTAAAATGAGGTGGTTACGTAACACCGTGGTCTGGGTGAGGTGTATTGTATTATCTCTATTTATTACCTTGCACATTCTGTTTCGGAGAGAGAGAGAGAGAGAGAGAGAGAGAGAGAGAGAGAGAGAGAGAGAGCGATATGCTAAACTTCTGACATCATCCCCTCTGTTTGGTCATCTTTGTTTCTTTTTTTTTGCGTTCTCAATCGCGCAACATGAATCAAAGCGAGAACAGTGAGTTTTATCGTTATCATAAATATTATTTAAAAAATAATGTGCATATGAGTGCTTCACACATCTAAATTTCATACGGAACACGTTTGACAATATTTATACGCACAATTACGTAATGTATATATATATACATATATATATATTATATATATTATAAATATATATAATATATATACTGGCAATAAGACTTTATATATAAAGTTGCTACAATGAGATCAATATTAACCGACACTGCAGTACCTTCGCAAAGTGCGTCATGCGACGTCATCAAGCAGTTACGTAATCTGATACCGAAAGCCATTGCTAAGATTAAAATTCAAAGTTATATGGGCATTTAATCTGCTTATAACTGGTTCACCTCCGTTCTCTTTTGTGCGAAAGAAAAACTATGTATACATTTTTTAAAATCTGTAAAGTAAATATATAGGCTATGCGTTGCTTAAGGGTTGAGGGCTACTGTTCCTGAAGGAGCTACGTAAGTTGAAAACGGTTGTGGAACGTGCTCGGATCACAAGTTCGAGTGGGGTACGCGTGGCTCAGCCCCGTCACGTGTCCGTATACCTGTTGACCCCCCCGCGCAGTGACGTCATGAGAGCAGCGGAGAACTGGCATTTCCAACGGTCACTTCCATGCCGCTAAAGAATCCCATCTCCGGAATCGGATGCAACCGGATTCTCTGCTAAACTTAAAATGGGAGAAAGACCGCGACCGTCTTGCGTACTTTGTAAAACTTTTTTTTTATTTGTGAGTGAAAAATTTGTCTGAAAATGTACTTGTGTTTTCAATAGAATATAAACTGGAAGCATACTGTATTACGTTACTAAGGCTTGGAACTGAAACTAAGTAGAATTTTCAAAATAAAAGACAATTGATGAATTTTAGCTGTGAGAGAGCTCAGTCTTTTATAGTGCGTTCATATATTAATAACTAAGCAGTTATTCATGGATAATTTAAAACATACAAGTTTCTAATCTTTGTACTTTTATTAAATAATTAGTTTTCCACAGTATTTTAGCTTGATGATGAACTGAATGGGCGTCTCTCTCACGTGGAAAAGAAAACGTTGTAAGTTATGCTGTGCGATAACTTTCAAAACTCGGTGACTAATGTCTTGCAAAACGCACCCATTGAGATAAGAACCAGTCTCATGTGAAACCGCACGGAACTATGCCATCCTCCATGACGTCATAAGCGCCTGACTGAGCGTCATGTTGATGACGTTGAGAGATTATTCTCATTACTTTCATGACCAATGAGCGCTGGAATTTTATCTCTCTCAAAAATGTAAAACGTGAAATTTATATGTTCTCCATGCTTTGTAGGATCTTTTTTTTTTTCTACTGAGTTAGGAGTATTGTATTAACTAAAATTTAGTAGGCACCTACGGTAGTATACTTATCAATCTGTATATAAGAAATGCGCATACGAATGTACTGTATATTAATTTTTTGTACAAGTTAATTTAGGCTATATGCAAGTGGCATCGAGAGGGTACAGAAAATATAATAATGTTACCTCATTTTTAAACACTTTCTTTTAATTTTCTAATATATAGAGAAAGAAAATATAATGGGGTTTGAAAGTATTATTGTGATAATGTTAAAATCATCATCACCTTGGAACTTTAAGTTTATACTGAATTTTTGTGACGCTAAAAATTAAAAAAGCAGATAAATTTAGAAAATCAATCATTTTTTTTTACACCACTGTACATGAATCAAGATTCACATGAATTCTATTTTCAACCTATATCTGTGCCTGTTATGAAGTAGTATCAGTATTTCACGTATATGGTTATTATTTTTGTCACTCCTACGTTCAAATTTTGAGAACGAAATGTCGTAGGATATACTTTGCATATTTAGTGCCACAACCTATCTGAACGTATTGAAGAATTGCTGTATAAATGCTCTAAAATTTTTCAGCTGTTCCTTGAACGGCGATCTCTGTAAGAATTATACACTTGGTTATGAATAACTCATAGCATTAAGAATTCCCACTAGCTCTTGAAGCCATATCCAACACTGGTTATTCCGCAATGTAGGGGGTAATGTATTTGGCAATAATATTGCATGAGAATATATTCATTGAAGAATCGTATCGAGAATAATATTAAGTGTAAACTTTCAATAGTTACTCAGTTAACACCATTCATAAATTCAACATTTGTTGTACTTCATTCGTAATGTCGAGAAAATTTTATACCCTGTACACAACACACCTAACTGACAAAGATTACTTCGAAAATGTAATTTTATGGTTAATATTTGAACCTAACCACCAGTGGACATCTGGTGTTGTGAGTTTATTTCTAAACCCTTTCTCCTAATAATTTTAATAATTTTCGTATATGATGATAATTACCCCTTACTTTGTATTGTTTTCGAGATACAAAATGTTCCATATTAGGAACAAAAGGGTTCGTAGCAAAAATATGAAAAATTCCCCTATTGCATCGAAAATTGTATAAAATAAAGAATGCCTTAATTTATTTTTCCAAGTGATTTTTTTTTTATTTAAGGTCTGTGGTAATTTTTGTAGTATTTTCTACCCCTTTTAGAGTGGAGCCGAACGCTGCATGTTTTGCCCGGGAATTTTTCCCTCAACCTTTCACTCATCTTGTAAGGTTGAACAAAACAGTGTTCGGTCCACTATTCATAAGATCGATTCCATTCGTTCTTTCGTGATATAAACTGGTTAGATGTGGTTGCGTGACTTTCACCATGCCATCTTCCACCATACGTTTCATGCGCTTGTGTCCCGACTGAAATTCCTAGGTATTGTCATGCCGTTTAGCGACGTAAACACGACCGTCATTAACGTAAATATTTGACTTTGTTTTCATATTCAACAGATCCACTCTCTTCGCCGTCACTCTTACCTAATTGATTATAAATGGTGCTTCTAGGCACTAAAATTTGCCTTAATCAAAGAGTTTTTGGTATTGACAACTAAGCTAACGAGTAGTTTTTCAGTCTTATTTCTTTCTTCATATAACTTCTGGTGTATAGATAGCCACCATTACAGCAGACGCTTCAGATCTCATGGCCTACTCGAATGAGAGAGAGAGAGAGAGAGAGAGAGAGAGAGAGAGAGAGAGAGAGAGAGAGAGAGAGAGAGGCTCTCCTAATCCCAACCCCCTCCCAGACCCCCCTAAACAATACGTATAGGTTTTGACTGATGGCTGTTTTCAGCAAGCTTTATGATTAGTGTGGTCTCTATAAGGGGAAAAAATTCAGAGACTGAAGAGTTATTTATAACTATTATGTTTTAAATAGATGAAGTATCTGGGAACCAAAGGGTATAGATTAAAGTATATAAAAGATCAAAAGAATAAAACTAGCATTCTCTAAACTCAGAGAATGATGTTGAACGTGTGAGACATATCAATTATAGGTATGGCCAAAAAGATGAAGAAAGTAAAGACCAAAGGCTATGGCCTATTTCCATCAGTATTTTACGATTTAACGCAATGTACAAATCATACCTCATTTCTACCTCTGTACTTCCTTTTACCTTCTCTTTCTTCCTAATGAGCACCGTATTCTTTGGAAGCTTGGATTTCAAGTCAGTGATCCCTCTGGGGTTGTTCCATATGAATAGGGTTCATCTTCTGAATAATAATAATAATAATAATAATAATAATAATAATAATAATAATAATAATAATAATAAAATACTTTTGAAGCATAAGGAGTGGTAAGATGGCCGCTCCTTGCAAGCCCTTCCGCCAATTGTTCGCACATAGCGGTGTGCTGTTCACTGGGACCTTGGGTTCATCCGGCTGTAAATGTAGCGTTCGTGGGGCAAAGAAGGATCTCACTGTTGTCTGACAACATAGACGGGACCGCTCGTTGTTTCCCTCCAATCCGGCAAGACAGGGCTTTCTTACCCTTAGCCAGCCATCCTGTTAACCTTTCTGTTATGTGACGCCCGTCTTAGATGCATCGTACTAAACTGGATCCAACCAGATAACTCATATGAGAACACACACACACACACACACAGAGCACTTATAATTGTGATTTTTAAAAAATGATATAAACTATGTAGTCAGCGAGTGATAATTAACTTTCGTTAATTACCTGTAAAAGAAAAAAGAAGTACATAAGAATTTGGACCGGCGCCCTATATACATTTTAAGGAACGATGCTGCGTACATGACGTCGGAAATCCAACGAACTGCGTCCCGACTAACGATTAGTAATTAATGCAACCCATGTGGTCAACACCTATTCCTTTCAGTTTGTTTACTCAGCTTTTAAAGTTTCTAAGAAAAGCAACACCACTTTCTTAGTTTTGAACAAACCCCGATGGAAACCATAGCTGATACCGTATGAGCGACAGCCTTTTATCTTCATAAATATTAATGAAAATAAAAAATAGCACCTTCCCTTCTAGAAGGAAAATCTGTTATTCTTTTGTCGTTTTCCTTGAAGGAGTGAGCTTAAACGCCTTTACCAAGATCACAGGTGTTTATCAAACCAAGCGCAGAGAACAGCTGGTGTATGTGAGCGCGTGTGTGCATACACACACGCCAGTCTCTACATCTGTAGTCCTGCAGCCAAAAGATTGTTCTTGTAGTCTGGGATTTGAAATTTGGAAATGAACGTTCAGTTTGAAAGTTAGCATTAAGAAGTGCGTCTAGACTCCTGTAACGGTTTGCACGTGGTACAAAGGACATTTTAATTGGGAATTACAAGTCTGTGGGTAATTTTGTTTCATATCGTTTTGAGGTTTATGATTTAATTATTGGATTTACCACATGTTTCACTTATAAGAAGCAAGTAAGAATTACTTGGCTACATTTGTTCAGTTCATTTTCCTTTCTGTTTTCTCTGACTCCACATATGGGTATTCGTTTCTATGGAAGTTCGCTTCTTAAGCTAGTTGCCTTTTAGGGTTGTCTCTTATGAATGTTGTTCACCATGGATCAGGATAAATTTGGTTAAAGTCATTACAAACACTCCTTTCCTCTGCGTTCTTATAAGTAACGGCAGTTCAACGGTTCTCAATTTTTGCAGTTGAATGCAATTTTTTTTAGTAGGATTACTGCAATTACTTAAAGAAACATTCCTTTAAAAGAAACTTCCTTTACCATGATTTAGGACTGAGAGCAGCAATACTTCTATATTTTACGAATCTGTCTGTATGGGGCACTTAACCTTAGCAATGTCGACATAACGTTAAGTGGACAACCGCAGCTGAGTGTAAGCTTAATTAAGCGGTTTAAAAATTTGTTATATTCATCGACATTATGTATTTTCGGCTTTCTGAGAGAGAGAGAGAGAGAGAGAGAGAGAGAGAGAGAGAGAGAGAGAGAGAGAGAGAGAGAGAGAGAATGCTTTTGACCGGTGAATAAGACAAGTCAAGGTAAATCAGTCACAATCTTGGCGTCTTCCTTTGTAGTATCATTAATAATAAATAATGATAACAGTAATACTCCCAATCTTTAAAAAAAAAACTTGTATCGATCGATAGACTGAAATGCAACAGCCAAAGACAACTGATCCGAATCATCCAAGAAGAAAACGGAGAAGATTCGGTTTTGTCTCGAGAAGCGCTGGACAGTGGGGCGCCACAACTACTCCAGGCGCCTAGCAGTCTTGCACGTGTCCACGTTCCCTTTCCCTCAGTTGCATTGTGCAGATTTCTTGCTTGAAGATGAGCGCCAACCTTCTTAATTGTTTCTCACTCGACCAGTCTGCCGTTATTGAAAAATGCTTCTTTCTATTTCATTTTCATTTCATTGTACATATTCTGAGGAGCGTTTCCGAACTCTGAGTAGCATATTTTTTTAAAACATTTTTTTTCTTTGCACGTAAATGAAATCTCAGTTGTCTTTTTTAGTTCATTATATATATATATATATATATATATATATATATATATATATATTTATATTTATATTTATATATAATGAACTAAATAAGACAGCTGTAACTTTTATACTCCTTTTCAACAATTATAAATCAGTAAATCGATAGTCCTTTAAGAGATCTGCAAGTATGAATAAATGACTGATGTGGGTTCGTTAGGCAGACATAATTGCATTTATAAAGTACTAATTCCATGAAATTTATTTCAGTCACAATTTCACTGTATTATTATGCAAGTTGAGATCAAACTAAATCACAGTGATATGTATTTTGATGAACTTATTTTTTCTTCATCAAACAGCCTACAGGTGACTAAATACTGTTGAACACCCAACATTCATCTGTTGAAGCATCGTTTAGTAGAACCAATTAAAAAAAAAAATAAAATGAAGCACTTAACCATTATTATTGTTCTCGGATGCATATTTTTAAATTGAAACAATGCTCGGGTTCTACTAATTTCTCTGCCTCGTTTTCTTTGTAAAAATTGATGAAAGGACTAAAGCCAATTTATGGACGACTCCTCAACTGAAAAAGCCAATGTCATGGTGCCAAGATGAAGGTAGCAACAGCGAGCAACAAGAGCAAATTCATAATTCGAATTTCTTTTATACGAAAAGGAGAGAAGGTTATTACTTTCAACAAGGAATGGCAAATGTTAAAAGAGATTTTAATGGTTACAGATAAATGACAGTGAGAAGCAACCGTTTTTGTGACCAGTTATTCCCTCAGGTCATTTTATTTTTCGTAGGGATAAAAAAAAAAAAAGATCTGGCGCGTGGCTGACTCGTTGCAGCAAACACTCCCCATCTGGCAAATACAGGTTTATTTATCCTGGACCCCTAAACAACCATCTGTCCTTTACACGCTGACGCCGAGGAACGAGTTGGATAAAGAAGTGTTTTGCGCTTCTTGCTTTTTGAAACAGAACGAGACCACCGACCAAAGCTATCTTCAAAAGATATGCGATCAGTGTAAAACGGAGGAAGTGGGTGGGCTGTCAACAGTTGTCAAGAGTGTCCGATAATAAAGGAAGTCAACAGAAATGGTTAGAGATACAGATTCAAATTGAGGTTGATAGAAAATACTTGAAACTAACACTGCATGACCAGTGTAGTGACTAGGTAGTTTTGCCTCTGCTTACAAAGTCGGAAGAATGTTATGGTTTCACGTTTGTCTGTATTTTTGTGTTAGAAGGTTATCTCAAGACTATGTGAACGGATATTGGTGAAGTTTAGAGGATTTATCCTTTTGGTGACTAACTTTTTGTTGGAATTGGTTAATAGTTGACGACTTGTTGCCATGAAAAACATCTTTCCCCATTACAGAGGCTACGGCTTTTCGGCGGTGTTAATGCTTCATAGCTGTCTTCATGTTTATAATATCCTTTTCCTATTGATAAGTTATTATGGAAAGTCTCTAAGACTGAATTTGGTTCTTATTTTAATAGTTAAGGTTGTAGGGCACCACACGGACCCACACGCCTCCCATCTTACCTGGCCGGCTAGTCTCCTCACAACCAGGATTAATGTATTCTATTAATCCTGTTCACAACGAGCATCTGTGCGCGCCAAGCACACGCATACAAGAAACACAGCAGATGTGACGCATCCTTTGTACATATATTATCATTCATATTAATGTTAATTAAAAACTTCCTCCACAGTTCAGCAGAGTAAAAAATTCCATGCTCAAATTTAGTTTTACTAGAAGGTTTGTGATTCCACAGTGCATTCTAGATGAAGTAAGTCAGATCAGAAAATATTGCCTTGTTATGAAAAGAAAATGAACTCATTAAATTATCAAGACCCTAATTCATTAGGAAATTATAAAACTCTTAATCATTAATCTTAATTTCTCAGCTCAAACAAATCTAGAGCTTGGTACGTGAAGATTGTGCACTTACAAAACGGGAACAAAAATGATAAGTTTTGAGAGTTTGTTTTCCAGCTTATTCACTGCATATTTTCTTCCATCGATAAACTGACGAACAGCTAAAAGAGCGCGACCAGTCCAAGTGGTTGACGTTGAAATGCCATTTTGAGTCGCTTCAGCTTATGGTATGTAAAACTAGCAGAGGATATTGACATGAAGTTAACTATTTAGAGACAAAAGTATGGTTATAGGAGTTGTAGGAATTGATGGCTAAGAATTGTCAGCCCGAGAGATAGGATTCTACTTTTGCACGTGTGTATGCCCTAAGGCATTTCTCGAAAATATATCAGTGCATAGAGTAATATCGTTCACCTACATATGAGTTTCTCTCACATTCAGTTGATGCCTAATAAATGATAAGGATGAAAAGAATGTAGCGGAAATGAGGATATGATTATAATTAAAAGAATTTTTCCTATTACTGCCAAAATTACAGATATAATTTTTACAAGCGAACGATGTTTATAGATTAGGGAATCTTTCAAAAATCAGTGCATATCTTCAGTGCATTTTCCAGTCCATAGATTTAATATAAGCATTTTATTTTATTTCATTATCATCTATGTATAAATGCAACTTTTTATGATAGCAAATAACAAAGAAAAGAATAAAGGTGTCCTTTACTGAAGGTGGATAGGATGTGCAGGTAATTTTATCCGAAGGCGGTTGAACGCTAAAAGGACGAGTTTACCTCAGAAAATGCGAGGTAGCCTTGAAAATTCACACAAAGGGGAACAAAAAGATTCTTGCAAAGGATACAGGTAATCTTTTGGGTAGAGCGTCCTTCTTTCCACTTTTTTTGTTCTATACCGTCAGCGAAGTTTATTCTAAAATGTGGATTTTCTTTTGTCGTCTTTAAGATAATGATACTGTATGGAAGTATTCATGCTTGACGTGCCTGATAGTGTTTTTTGTTTGTCATGCTAACAGTACTACTTGTTTATTTCAAGTTTTGAGAAACGTATTAACATGGAGAAAATTCAGTGTTAACGAGGAGATATACCTGAAAAAGCTAACGAGAATGTTGTAAAGATTGGAACTTAGCCTTCGTTGGTTTCTTATTATGGAATCTAGCAACCTGAAATAATAAAGTGAAAAACACTTACCATGACTTTCTACTCGTCAATTGTACAAAAGTGTTGTTAAGAATAAACAAATAAGTAAACAAAAGAGTACATCTGTCACTCAGGGAATGTAATGTCGGAAGAATCATGGGACGTAAACATCTTAGAAAACTTGAGGATGAAATTACATTTGTTAATTGTTGGTAAATGTAAGTCAACTTCGAAAAAAATCTGCTTGTAATACTGTTAAAAATGTAAAATATTGTATATTTTCTCTAATAAAAGATAAAAAAAAAAATTCTTGAGGCGCCGCGCTGGTTTGTTATAATGAGGAATTTATCAGATCTCAAAATAAATTTTATGTTAACTAGGAAATTAGATGTTGGCAAAATTTCAAATATTTACAACTGCATGAAATAAAAGAATATTGGTTTGTACTTGGTATAGATGAATTAGACAGGATAATTGTCATTCTTAACAGAAACCGCGGAATGTACTGATTGCCTTAATCTCCCTCTCTCTGTCTCTCCGATTCGCTGTTATTTTACACTTATCGCCAATAACAGCAAAAATAATAGTAGTTTTGTAAAATTTAGTAAAGTCTATTATTATCGGTATAGACAGTATTGTCTTCAGGGTGTTTCAGGGCTTTTGTAGGTTAAAAACAACCAGTGTCTCTTCAAAAAATTTCAGAACTCAGAGTGGTGATAAAAATGGCCGTTCAAAACTAACAGATGGCGCAAAAAAAAGGAAACTGGTTAATTACTTCAGCTGACGATGCAAATGCCAAGGTCATCGTCGGTCGCCAAGGGAAATAAGCGGAAGAAATAAAAGTTTTTTTTTATCTTTTATTTAGAAAAATACATTTTACAGTTCACTTTACTATTCAATACATATACAATATATGTAATTTAAGTAAAAAATCAACAAATATGTCACAATATTTTATGTATATAAATATACTTAAATTTACTATGTACATACATACATATACACATATCCATATACATTATAGTATACACACTCATATGTCTCTGTATATATTACAACTCCAGGTAACTACGTGTAAAATGAGAATTAAAGTTTTTAAATGATTTACGCAATACATACCTATTCCTGTATATACTTTCTCTTATTAAAACAATTAAATGTGGATCATTTAACAACAACCCAGATTTATAACCATACCAAATACCAGATATAAAATCCGCTAGTAATACATTTGCAGTGTTCCTATCTTTCAAACTATTTGCTTCAAAATCAAATTTTAGTACTTGCAGAAAATTCTTAGTTCTGACTTTACACAAGGCTTTAAACACTTTTTTTAAACCATTCTATTAACTTTTCATTCATACTACAAAAGTAAAATAAATGCATCATAGTTTCTTTTTCCCCACAAGCACTACATACATCATCTTGTACGATATTCATCATATGTAATCTGTCCCGAGTTGGCAATACTTCATGTATATATTTATACAATACTTCTCGGACATGTGGCTCTATAAACTTGCTATTTACATTTACCCATATATTCTTCCAGTTAAACAATGGGTAGTTAATTTGAACATTTGGCTTATAGTTATCTACCATTAAAAACCTATATACATTGCTACTTTTACAATGCGGATACACATCCATCTTGATGACTAGTCTTAAAGTATTAATTATTTCTTCATAATAGGGGGTGGTTATTACTGCAGCATCTTTAATTCCATTATCACTTAATAAGTAGCTCCCTTTCATTTTACAGTAATACATCATTAGCTCATATCCAAACTCTTTTTTTGAAAAACTCTGATAAAAAGTACAAAAGAGAATTGCCTTTATTTTATAGCAGTAGGGAAAATCAATCTCTCTCTCTCTCTCTCTCTCTCTCTCTCTCTCTGTCTGTCTGTCTGTCTGTCTCTGTCTGTCTGTCTCTCTCTCTCTCTCTCTCTCTCTCTCTCTCTCTCTCTCTCTCTCTCTCTCTCTCTCTCTATATATATATATATATATATATATATATATATATATATATATATATATGTATATTTATATATATATATATATATATATATATATATATATATATATATATATATATATATATATATATATATATATATATATAGAGAGAGAGAGAGAGAGAGAGAGAGAGAGAGAGAGAGAGAGAGAGAAAATAATTAGAGCAAATAGCTCTTACTAGGCCTAAAGAGATATCATGAAGGCACTTTATTTAATGACGGATATTATAGTAAGGGAATAGGGTCCGGATCCCTTTATTGTGTTTTTCCATGAGAAAAACAACACGGTCTGTATTAATCTGCCAGTCATGTCTTCTAACGATGTTCCAGAAAATATACTGCAACAAAAAGAAATGGGAATTTTGAAACGGTTAAGGCACTTTCTCTCTCTCTCTTTGAACGTCAGGGAGTACCATACTTTGGAACTGGTCTAAGAAGTGAGATATTTTGTTATTAGTTTATCATACGGCGAAGTTACGTAACGAAGAAGGAAAATCGAAATATGACGATTTTACTGTACAGAGAAAATGAGAACTTTCAGTTCAAGTTGGAGGTACAATGGTCGATCATGCTTGTTCAAGCCACTTTTTTCTGGATTTGGTAAAATCATTTAAAATCTAGGATGATCATACTATTCTCTAAATACTTCAGAAATTTCCCTCTTTAATGAACCTTTCTTCTCCGTAGGTAGGTAGTGATGTAGTGTACCTGATGCGGTGCACTGAGGGCATTACTTAAGGTTCTTTGCAGCGTCCCTTCGGCCCTTAGCTGCAACCCTTTCATTCCTTTTGCTGTACCTCCTTTCGTATTCTCTTTCTTTCATCTTACTTTTCACTCTCTCCTTACAATTGTGCCATAAGGTAACTGAGTTTTTTTTACTGTCAATTTCCGTTCCGGCGCCGAATGACCTCGTAGGTCCCTTTGGTCTAAATTCTATGTTTTATTCAATGTACCTTTCTTTGTTTTGTTGTCTGCTTTTATCTGGACGGTTCTTCACTCTTTTTCGGCTTACACCGGGAATCCGTGAGCAGTATTAATATCTCCATGCGGAGAATGATTTTTTGAGATGCAAATTTCGACATATTTGTTAAGCTTTGTTGTCTATCGACGGCTCTTAGTATTTCAGTTGTAACTCAGCGAGGCAAGTTAATAAAAACTGGGTCAGCTGATTTATACGGGGATGTGTAACTTGTCATAGTCATTGCCTCTAACACAAATATTTTCCTTACTTGCCTAAATGGTTAAGACAACACAGAACATAGGAAGTGTGCTTCTGTGAAATTCCATCGCATACCAAGAAAATAGAACGTTTGTTGTTAGCAAATGACTGAATATTTGTGCAAACGTGCTACTTTGATTATAACAAAGTATTTGTTGTTCTGTATGACATTAAAACTGCAGCCAACCAATGAAGATTAAATGTAGATATAAAAAGCTGCTGTCTGGGACACTTCCAAGTGGTAGCAGATGTCTCTCTCGATTTAACGAAGTTGAATCTGTTGCCAACACCATAGTAATTATACTTTAGCCAACTGTTGTGTCTGATTTTGTGTCCTTCATTTGTTTTTTCCGCAGTCGGTATATGTTTCCTTTTTCTTGGTTGTGTCCTTGTTCCTTAGCCAATGCCTCCACTTCGCCAAGATTGAGTCATGTGACTTGCTTGAACAAAAATATATATACGGAAATGAATATGAACTTAATTAAACATAAAAGTCATATAACGGTGATTGAAGTTTTTTGTGTAACAATGATTTTCTTGACTTAATCCCTTTGATCTGAGGCAAGTTTCTGTTTTATGTGTAATCATTTTATCCATTTATAGCAAAAATAAACAAGTAAACTGAGTGATGCGGTTACAGGGACCCCAGTTAAGGCCGGTAGATATACACCCATTTTCAAGTTAAGCAATGATAGACTAGATTCGTATTAATAAAAGGGAAAGAATCTGATCTTTGGGATTGTGTTTGCACACACACACACAAATTTTGTTTTCAAATTAAACTTTCTCCGCATGACTCTTCTGCAGTTAGCACTGACATTGAACATCTATTCAGCTAGCTGCATTTTCTTAATATCTTAGTTTACAACAGTTCACGAACACTCCTCATCAGTTTCTAAATTTCTTATCCCTCATCCTAAGGACATATCCTCGTTCAACCAGATCCTAAGCAAGGAGGCCGCTCCAAGTCCTCTGTAATGCTGTTATTATTTCTTCTGTCATGACGCAAATGAATTAATGCCTCATTAACATTTAGTTAACAAACATTTCTGTCTTCTTTCTGATCGCTGGCTTGAAACCTGTAGGAGATGTAATCGGTAACGAGGACTTTGGCGGGGTTATGCTGCTGCCATTAGCATTTTAAGGACTTATGGAAGGTTCCCGCATAATGTAAGTCTTCACATTTCTACCTTCTTTCTTACCATACAGTCTGTATATTATTAGTGGCATTACATCTTCAGTTCTTGCTGTTGTTAGGACTCGTTTTACCGGCTTTTTTCTTTTTTAAAATATAATTTTCATAGGTCCCGTCTTCGTTACTACTGTTACGTTGAGTATTAGGCTTGTCCTAATTCTTTCTTTTTCTTTTGTGAAGTTTGCTTCAGATACTACTCTACTCTATCTGAAACTAATGATTCGTATCTGGTTATTGAATCTAATGGAGCCAAAGGGAGTCTGCAATAGTTCATTGTTCTCAGAATGGATATCTTAGTATTTATTCATGTAATATTCTTATTACTTTGCATTTCTTGAAAATGTTTCAGTTCAACCGATCATCTACATTTATCAATTGAGATTAAACATGGGATGCAAGATTTTGTGGAAAGCTCAAATAGCAGCGCGAACCAGGTTTGTTTTCGTAAAGTTGAGCATGATGTTAAGATGCCTTTTAAGCTTACTCTTCTTAAGGACGTCATTATTTTCCCCTCTCTAGAGATTTACTGGAAAAATTTTGCCTTTCCTGTCAAAATGATCAGAGCTAGAATGAAAAAAGTATAATTTTATATAGTGCTAGGGAAAATTGCGTCTAGGAAACTGGAACACAAAAATATAAAAGAAAAATGAGAAAAACTTGATATTGCCTTTCTAACAGAGAGTTACGGAGAACAAGAAACAGGACGAATTCATGGTAATCAGACGGGGGAATTGGGGTTTCTGAAGACTGAGAAGACAATGAGTAAGCTCACTGAGGAGGCATTGTGTTCCTTTGGGGCATGATGGAAGAGGCCTATGGGTTATTAGGCGGTCAAAAAGGCGTCACATTTAGGCCTACATGTCCTTCTATAGGCCTTGCGGATGAGAATCATAATTATGACATGATTACAGATGAGGTGGTCAAAACCATACCCGCACTCTCCAAAAAGGCCACTTGTTCTGTGTTACTGACGATGGCTGCTGTAGCATCTGAAGAAAGTGCTATTTATTTAGAAGTATAAAAGAGATCAATACAGTGCAAACATTATTTAATTCTAACACATATGAGACTTCCAAGATACATGCAAGCATATACAGTTCACATCATATTTCAAGTGCTGATTCGACGATGAACTCCTTTGCATGCTTATAGCTAAGCAACCTGACCTCAAACATTTCTCGGATATTGAGGTGTTCCTTTATAATTCGAATGCCCCTATAGCTATCAAGCGTTGTGTTGGTCTTTTTCTTAACCGTCCTCCAATCACTTACGAATTATGCACTCTCTGTGGGTCATATATATATATGCATATACTATATATATATATATATATATATATATATATATATATATATATATATATATATATATATATGACCAAAACCAAAAAGTTGCTTGTTGCATTTGCATATATATACGTATATATACTCTATACATACTGTATATATGCAAATGCAGCAAGCAAATTTTTGGGGAATCATCACTAAGGTTTAAGGATCCTCTGCAGTGTTCCATGTCCATGGAAATAGATATCTAATGCTATAGAAGAATGAGAAATATGTATATAAGACTTTTTAAAAATAACTTATGGCATCTCTTCCTTTTGGAAGAAATAATATAAGTGAAGTAGAAAGCCATAAAAATGAACGAATTTTGATTAAAATAATGACAAAGACAGAGTATTTGGACGTAACCTTCGTATGTCTGTGATATACATATTTACACTTATAATGTAAGTACTTGCATATGTGATATAGATGCATTATTATCTATGATTTTATATGTCATGAATTAAGTTGTATTACTAGTGTAGCTTCATTTGAAGTCTTAAAACAAATATCCTACCCGAGAGAGAGAGAGAGAGAGTTGAATTCAGAAATGAAAGATGTTTTTCCCCTTACATGCGATGCTGGTAACCGACTTCGACTCCAAGATTAATGGATTTAGTTGGCTTCTGTCTTCACCTGTAATTTGAGGGAACAGCGCATGCCCAGGCATAATGAATCGGACCATTCATGGATTAGGAAGAGAAAATTACAGAGCAATTTACATATGGGCTAAAATAGACGTTGACCTAACGGACCCTTAGCTACCGGCTCCTTATCTCCATTTCGAAAACAAATTGGGTTACTTCTTTCCAGACAAGGTCTTCATGTTATCAGTTCCTAACATGATTTATAATCGAACCTATTTCTACTATTAAAGAGGAAGCATTTACTTGTAAATTAGGTAAGGTGATTGCTTCTTCTTCTTCTTCTTCTTCTCTCTCTCTCTCTCTCTCTCTCTCTCTCTCTCTCTCTCTCTCTCTCTCTCTCTCTCTCTCTCTCTCTCTCTGTGAATAATCTTCGGTTTGAGAAAGATTAATTAAGTTTAGAGGAGAACAGGTGCGTTATACCAAAGCCTACTTCTTTTCAGAGACTCTCATAGGGAGCATCCGGTTCCGTCTTGATCAGCCAAATTCTTATTAGATAAAGAAAAAAATATTAAGAAGCGAAAGCGACAATAAAGGGAAAAAATTCCGTAGTTTTTTTTAGTCCACCTCGAATCCCCTTTCACCCCAAAAATTTCATTATGGAAAACTTTTTATGCACAGGGAAACATAAACATACAATAGGAAGTGATGAATTCACCTGGCTGTCATGTACACCTGTGTGTGTGTGTGTGTGTGTGAGAGAGAGAGAGAGAGAGAGAGAGAGAGAGAGAGAGAGAGAGAGAGAGAGAGAGAGAGAGAGAGAGAGAGACTTATCTAAAGGTAAGTCACCACCTGTATATCGTGAATGGGCCCCGGGCCTCATGTAGTTTTCTTTACCCAGGTAAGACTTCCATTAATTATACCAAAGGATGGAAGGTCGACCCAGAAGGGAAACACCTGTGGTTGAACCGCGTGTAATTAAAACACCAGAAATCATGACAAACGGCAGTGGCGCTCATAAATAACTTTCTATTGATAGATGAGATCTATGACTAGAAAAGGTGAACTACTCTACTGTTTGTGTTCCCTTTCTGTAGTGCAAGAGTAGGGAAGGGGGGGATTAATATGTTAAATTTGTTATTCTTTATTAATAGTTCTACAAATACTTCGTAAAACTGACTGAATACTTTAATGTCTCTTGAAGTAACAACTCGATATATATCAAATTAGAATACAGCAAATGTAGTTATGAATGAAGATGTAAAAAAGGAAGGGTTTCTTAATAAATAACCGATCCAAAATACTGCAAATCCAATTAACGGTTGCTTAGTTTTTAGGTAAGGAAATCAGTCCTGATAAATACACTAATTACTCAAGTCCAAGTTCACAGGTTTGCAGGAATATGATTAAATACGTTGCTTTGCATTCATGATTATAAATTCAACAAATGTAGATCCTACGTGTAGGAAAAGATTACAATAGATTTATAGTGAGTATATGTACTAAACGAGAGAGAGAGAGAGAGAGAGAGAGAGAGAGAGAGAGAGAGAGAGAGAGAGAGAGAGAGAGCAAAAAGATAAAACTAACATCCACGAGTAATAGAATCAGATGAGAGATCTCCAGAGCGTGAAACCCCTCCTATGTCACCCTGTAAACCGCCCTTTCTCTCAGATGATTTTAGGTGAAGGATCAGATATTTTAACACACCGTGACCTCTCACGCCGGCACAGCCTTGGTCCGATGAGGCAATTTTATACAGTGTAACGCGTCCAACGACTACAGCCCCGAGAGCCTGTTCCTGATTGGCCCTCTAGGAGATAGATACCGGTGTTGTCAGTAGCGGGCGAATAACACCAGGCGACGTCGCGTAATCTTCAGAGAGGAAGGGGAATGAAAAAAGGCCTGGGAAATTTAGCACGATCATCGAACAGTTTATTCACTACCTGAGGAGTTCCAGCCTAAAGAATATACCTGTTTTTATACGACGATAACACTGATCTAAATAAGAAAACTGTATGTCTTTACAATATTTATTATTAGTTTATTTTAATAAGTGAAAAACTGAAGTTAAGAAGGCTAACTTTATTTATTTACTTTGTTTAAATTGAAAACTAAAGTAACATTGATGTATTTCAGTTTGCGAAGATTGAAGTACCTTTCGCAGTTGTGGCAATTTTACTAAATATTCACGTGCTTTCTTTTTTACGTTTGTGGTTATTACACAACCTTGAAAACTTTACTGAGCCCATCTGAACTATTTCCCCATCCCTTCACAGTCGTTATATTCGTTGCCTATGGCATTTCGGAGGCTATTTTTTATATATACTTGGGAGGAATCTATCATGACTTGTGGTTCCGGTCGGTATGTGTCATCTTTTGTCAGTTGACGACACACTTGTTCGAAGTGAACGATGCTCATTTGTTTTCTATATCCACAAGATCGAGGGAGAATACATTGTTTCTCAAGTAAAAGATGCGGGATAAGTGATTTTTATTAGAAATGAGAACTGAGCGGTTATGGGTCGATTTTTTTGTGACGCTATCAACATCCTATGTTTCACGAGATCATAATGAAATTCACTGAGCCCTGCAAAACAAATTTGATGAGCTGTATACGTAAAATAAATGTGAAATCCGAAAAACGAAGTGAAATCCGAAATGCATATAAACATATAAACCAATTACAAATGTTTCATTTGTACGGATCAACAAATGGTTTATGTCAGGCTATAAGGATGAATCGAAACGTCCGGAAATTTTGAATTTGGGGTAAAATTTGCCGAAAAATGGCCGTGAGAAGAGAAACGTTTTAAAATAACGAGCTAAATACACTGAGTGTTTGAAATTTCCTTTCTCTTCTTTTTTTTCTTTTTCCATTTCGGGGAAATTATTTTCCCGTTCTTGTTTTGAAGGCAACAACCACTAATGGACACGTAATTACTACAAGATTAATAGACCGTTTTCCTTAACAAGCTGGTAAGAATAGAGAGCGGGTGAGGATTTCATGTGAAATACGGTAAAGGTTTGGGTACGCCCCCCCCCCTAGATGCGTTTATATTTTCATATTACGTGTACTGATCTGAAAATAGGCATATTTTTACTATTGACAGATATGTTTATTAAAGCACCACGAAATCTAAATATTCAATCGATAAATGCTCAGCTTAAAGGTTCAAGCCATAAGCCTTCAAAGACACGAACAAGATAATGATAAAGACGTCCACTCGTACCAGAAACCAACAGCTGATAATGGAAAATCAAGCAGCCAGTATATCAAATACCAAAAAAAAGGAAATAATAACTAATCTAATGAAATAGAAACAAAGGGCTTAATGCCTCCATGATTTCAGTAGCTAAACGTAAGGCTGTAAGTGATATCCATTCTAAATCTACAGCACTTCACAGAATTACTTATATATTTTGTTTCTACCTGACGCTTATCGCCTTAGAGGGGGTATAGTACTACAAAATATTAGCCACCCTGTTCTCATCAAACCTTTTCAGCTGAGGCTGCTGACCTCATACCCCTTTTCAATCCTGAGTGCGACTCCACAGTCTTGCAACTTCCATTAAACTAATCCACAGAGTTGTCATAAGAAGCACAAGAGGTTTTAACAATCTGCCTGTCCACCCATCCTCTACCGGGAGTCGAACCTTGAATCTCTCTCTCTCTCTCTCTCTCTCCACACACCCAGGTGGCGACGCACAGCAGTCGACTTACAATTCAGTATAAATTCACTGCATAAATCAACAGAGGCTTATTAGATTTTGAGGGAACGTCGTCCATGTCGCTTCTTACTCATCTGGTACGAGATTCGAACGCTGGATGTCCAGCTTTAAAATGACATCGTTACCATCAAGTCGTTTATTCAGACTGAATCCGAATCATAAATAATAATCTAATGAAGTAATAAAAATTTTAAGACAGTGAATCTGATCACGAAATATGACCAGTAAATTATTATCCTCCCTTCATTTTTCAGACAGGTTTTTATTTGAATATTTCGGAAAAGAACTTGAACATTAACTCTGTTAATTTCGAATTCAGTGCGTTAAGGATATCTATCAATAAAATAAAGGGACACAAAAACCATCTAGTTTTCTTCTGTGCTATAATCGTTGGTATGACAACAGAGCAGAAAAGCTCCGCAATCTGAATTGGTTATACTTTAATTGCAGTATGCAGACAAGTTTTCCTATTTTCTAAACGGAACTAACAATCCACAGAAGGTTGGAAAATTTTTAAGATACTTTCCCCAGTCAATAAGCAACTGATATAGTCATTGAGTACATCTGAAAGGGCGATGAAATCACTCTAAAGATAAAAATCTTGGGCGTAATTCGAGAAGGCCTCAACCACGGTGACAGTGAATCAAGTTGAAGCCTTATTGTCCAGACGTGGGCCAAGGTTGTAATTTCGGGCAAAAGGGGAGCACATCTGCTAATTGGCTCCTCCGGTCCGTGTCCAGACTATCAGAAGGTGAACAGTACGAGCAAAGGTTCACATCCGTTGGGAGAAAGAGTAGCGAAAGAAGGATAAAAAAAAATAAAGGGGTTGGGGGGGAGAAAAGATACGAGAACTAGGAGACTTCGCTGGTCACCTCTATAAAGACAACAGATGGAAAGTGATGCACTGCGGAATTGCCTTCTCTCTCTCTCTCTCTCTCTCTCTCTCTCTCTCTCTCTCTCTCTCTCTCTCTCTTTTCTACCCATGGGAACTTGGTTTTTTGCTAGGACAGACTGGGTATTCAGACAACAATGTCTCGGGACTGCTGAATATATGTAGCTTGTAAGCTTTTACGTAAACTGCGTTTTATCCGTATTGCAAGGATTTTTTTCCAGACTAATCTTCTCGTCAGTTCAAATGTTATGTAAAACCTATTCAAAAGTATCAAAGCGCAACACAAAAAGGAAACAACTCTTAATACTGAGACTATATTCGAAAGAAGGCGGTTTCCCTTAAATTGTCTTGAATTTGCTACGAAAAAAATCGAAATATTACAATCTTCTTGCCTAAGGAATAGCCTTTGAATCCATCTTAAAAAAAAAAAAATGTAGTAGTGCGCGGACGGAAAGAAATAGGTGACCTTCATTACAGTATCTTTTAGGCTGGATGTGACTTCGAAAAAAAATCTGAGGAAAGGAAATCACTTATTAAGAGTTCCTTTGTGACTTGACAGCCAGTAGTATATACAAACTCGCACACGTGTATATGTGACTTTACCTGTACACAGACACACATACACACACACACACACACACGCACTCACACACACACATACACACACACACGTGTATATATATATATATATATATATATATATATATATATATATATATATATAAATATATTATATAAGCATTATATAGCATTATATAATAATTACACACACACATATATATATTTTTATAAATGATTATATAATATATATATATATATATATATTGTAGTTTAGTTATATGAGAAGAGAGAGAGAGAGAGAGAGAGAGAGAGAGAGAGAGAGAGAGAGAGAGAGAGAGAGAGAGAGAGAGAGAGAAGCGGAAGTGCACCTTACCACTAATGTTGCTCTTGAAAGGAAACGAGCATTACTTGCCCCATTACCTCTAATTGCAGGAACTGCCTCTTAAAGTGGCGAGGATGTGAACGTAGTGGAAGTAGTAGTAGTAGTAGTAGTAGTAGTAGAAGTAATGGTAGGTGGCAGACGTGTTATTACAAGGTCTCGATCTTCCGTCTTTAGCTTGATCTCAGAAACTGTTATCGAGAAATTTTTTTCCAAAATATACCATTAAATTAATTTTTTTTTCATTTATCTATTCAATAATAATAATAATAATAATAATAATAATAATAATAATAATAATAATAATAATAATAATAATAATAATAATAATAAAGGGGAAACAAATCCACAGTTTTGTATGGGTACAAATATATTTCTACCCACACATAATTGTGGGTTTGTTCCTTAATTTGAAAACTCATGTTTCTGTGAGTATTTTTATAATAATAATAATAATAATAATAATAATAATAATAATAATAATAATAATAATAATAATAATAATAATTTCGTCTCGTTATCTATCCATCCCTATTTCATTCCAAATTAGCATTGACGACTGCCCTTGATTTCAGCTAATAATAAAAAAAACAAGTTTTAATTCAAAAGGACACTCTGTTATCTTACTGGAAAATTCATTACTCCAGCTAAGGAAAACACATGGAAAGTTTACTTCTGCTGAAGGGATTTCAAGGTGTTTGGAAAACAAAGGGTCAAACAAACAATAAAAAATCAAGCTATAAAGGTACTCATTGTATGTGTATGCTAAGTGGTACAATCTGGGGCAATAAAAGGATGTGGTATTATCTCAAAAACTCACAAGTCCTCAGCAGCGTAACGGAAAATGATTTTTACCATTTGAACGTAACAAACCTGACATCGATCATGGAAGGCTCATGATAATTAAGAGCAGGTGTCATCTTATACAGTAACCAAGGGTGAAGTGTTCCTAGGAAAATTTAACTTTTTATACTTTTTTCATAAATTTACACATTTTTAGTTGACTGAAGTAACCGACCGTCCTTGAGTGTCTGAGAAATTATTAGTTCAAAGAGCGAGCACACACACACACACACACACACACACATCCAATGCAGCACGAAGGAACGCGTGCTGGAGAATATCACAAAATCCACTTGGATTTTGTGACACACACACATACACATACACAAACACACACACACACACACACACACACATACATATATATATATATATATATATATATATATATATATATATATATATATATATATATATATATATATAGAGAGAGAGAGAGAGAGAGAGAGAGAGAGAGAGAGAGAGAGAGAGAGAGAGAGAGAGGGGAGATCACTGATCTAATCCCTTTTGATACTGATGAAGAATTATTACTGAAACCACCTGTGGTTTCCTATTCTAGCTTAGAAACGCCAATCAGGTGGAGAGAAAGTCAATTAGACATGGATCTTTGTTAAGAACCCCAGTATGATTGGCCAATCCACCAGAAACAAATAAAAAAAAGGGAAATCAAGGCACCACATTATTCGTCTGCTGCTCGTTCTAATCAACAATAGGCCTCGTTACCTTTTTGCCTCTAACAGTAGCAGGTATGTACCAAAAGCCTCGGGGAAAACGGGAGAGGCTTTTTATGGGGGTGGGGTAAGTTGAAGAAAGGTGGGGGGGCTACGGTTTGCCCCTAATTAATCTAGTTCCGTCAATCACGCTACTTGGCTTGACAGTTTTGGGATTTGTTTGTAAGGCTTCTTTGCTTTCTGTAGTCTGAATGGTAGGTGAAAATGTTGGAATGTACTCTTTTGCACTTTTTCGTAGTGATTAGTTTTGCTCACACTTACACCTATATATATATATATATATATATATATATATATATATATATATATATATATATATATATATATATGCATATATGTGTGTATGTACGTATTTTTGTTGGCAATAAAGGTTTACCTGAATTTATTTCTTGACGACTCATAGCTCGTACAAATCACATCTGATGGAAAAACACAGTATTGTTATCAGGCAGCCACATGGTAGACAATCAGCCTGTTTCAGTCTATGATTAATTGGTTTATTGACCTTTAAAAGCGTCATTAAATATGCTTAAGTAGTCACCATTAATGGTTGGCTTTATTCTTTAAGTGGCATAGAAAAAGTCCAGTTCCCTAAAGGTTTCCTTCTTTTCCATTGCCTTACCATTTATTGCTAAAGCAATTCTGCAATATTAAATATGTAAAATAGACTAGCATAATGTCATTTAAACTTTTTCAGGTAGTTAGCAATAATGATAACAATTCTAAATGCAATAGATATCATATTGCTTTAAAGGCTTCGTTATCACAATAACTGAAGAAAAGTTATATGTAACGGAATTGTAACTGCAGAATGCTATATTGGCAACAGCGACCGGCGAGAGAATATTCTGTACAGAGAGATATGCTTTGATAAATGGAACCTTCCCGCAGAGTGAAAACGTTTAATCCTAAAACTAACAGCAATTATTTAAGAAACAAGAAACCATTTTTGAATTACGAACGAAACTTCAAGCGATCTTGAATCTTACCTGAAAGTCGCTGAAATCTTCTCATTCATAATGGCAAGTCATTCTTACCTTTGTGTAATAACCTTGGCAACATTATCAACCCGTGAACTGCAATTTAGGCAAATGACCGCCGTTTCCCTGCATTTTCAGTCGACATTTTAGTAGACTGCTTGTAATAAAAAAAAAAAAATCAAATTTCGCCTTGGGACCTGGAAGTCTGTATTACCGTTCTATTTTTCCTTCAAACGATTTCTAGATCGACCTCCAGATATCATCTGAGATCTTGATTAATTTAGGAATACGATCTCTCTCTCTCTCTCTCTCTCTCTCTCTCTCTCTCTCTCTCTCTCTCTCTCCTTGCGTCATCACAAGGGTAAGGTGTAGAAGGTGAGCCGAGATTTAAACTCTATTAGTGGACGTTGAAAGTGGATGTAACTCGAGATTGGCAGCAGAGATCCCCATTCATACCCGTCCTCCTCATCTCTATCCCTCCTCCTCAATCCCCTTTTCCTTTACCCCTCTACCTCTTCTTCCTCTCCTTTCCAACGAGAGGCTCAAAGGAGCAAGATCAGGTGCTGGCAAAAGGCTAGTTTAATCTAACAACAACAGCCGACCCCTCCCCTCCTGCAGTCTTGAACCACAGCGATTTTGGGTCTGTGTTAACTGGCTAATTATGTTAAGCATTTTTTGTTTTTATTCTGAGATGAACTTATTCCAGTTTTGCAAACGGAAGGGTGACGCAATTCGACATTACGAAAACCATAAATGCCAAGAAGGAAATCGAAATTCACGTATAATTTTTAACGATTCTTATGAGTTTTTATAACTAGGAGCATGTTTTTGTTCCGCAAAGAGCACTGACGCTAAGAAAATAAATAATTCTGCAGCGTCCCTTTTTAAAATAATTGCAGAATTCGTTTTAAAGAGAAGTGCAACACGCTAAAACTTTTGAGCTAAAAAGGAATAGCTCTAACAGAAGTGCATGATAAGTATAAATAATCCGTATTTTGAAAACCTTAGAAATAATTCTCACAGCATCAAACAGGGCAATAATTGCAATTTGAAGGCATTAATGATAAAATTGATATAATTTTCATAATTCCCATGAGACTTGACCCGAAAGAAAAAGAGAAAAATGCGAACTTGCCCGAAGTGTATGCAGATAAGAGAATCTAAATTCCATCCCAGATAATTCATTCATCCTTAATAAGCTAAGCCACGCGAATTCATGGTGCGTTGAGAATCTGCATCCTCGAGTGGCTCAACGTAGTTTAATGCTTTAGAGCGCTGTGAAATACTACATTGTCCAGTCAGCAATGATAGGACTGTTGACACAAAAAAAATAACCTGATGAAAATGACCATTCGTATAGGTGGTTATATACATACATACATACATACACACACACACACACACACACACACATATATATATATATATATATATATATATATATATATATATATATATTATATAAATTAATATTTCCCAGTAAAGATGACAGTTTTAGAGGAAACTAATCTTAAATCTGAATTCCTCCGAATTATCCGATTTCTTTTTATTTTATTTTATTTTTTTTTTTGTCAGTTCTACAGTGACCTCTTCAGTTGGGTGGAAAGTTCGACTTGAAAAGGAATTTACATACATCTCCATTAAGAGCATTTTTATTTTGCCTTTTAAATGTTTCCCTTTAAATGTAGTCCTGAAAGGGAACCATTCAAAGCGATGCCTAAATTCCCATCTTATCCCTGGAAAAATCGGAGACGTCTTTCCCACGGTCACCCTTGAAAAAGGTCGAGTGTCGTGCAATTTTCTTCCCCGTAACGTATTCGACGAGCAAAAGTTTAAATATACATGTGTCTCCTCCACCCTGTGCGCGCTCATTTCTGACCTTTTGGGAATCTGAAGGGAAACGCGACACCAGTGTGAAAACGAGCGCTGATTTCTGCCTGCTTTGCCTAACATCACATGTAGGCCTATATGCACATCTCCCCCCCCCAACTTTTCCCACTTTTCAATCGCTTTTCCACTTTCGCTTTTTTTTTTTTTTTTTTTTTTTTTTACAAAGCGACGTTTTTCGTCCAATGAAAATTTCCAGTTTGAAATCTAAAGCTTATTTTTTTCTATTCCTCAGATGTTTTGCGTTTAAATATGTGTGCATGTGTATGTGTATGTGTGTATATGAGAGAGAGAGAGAGAGAGAGAGAGAGAGAGAGAGAGAGAGAGAGAGAGTTTTAAACTTGCTGTTTCCATAAAGATAAATCAGCGAAATCTATTCAGAAAATAGATATCATGAAACTTTTTAATGGCCTGCAAATTGAGGAAATCAACGGCTCAGAACTTCCGGACCTGCTAAGGTTTTACGCTAGAACAAGTGCAGGACGTTAGTGTCAATATTTTGAACTGGTGACATGTTGACCAGAACACCAATCTTTAGTAATAATAAATTCGGTTATTCTCGTTTCTCTTTTGAAGAAATCTGTAGTAGAAAACGTAAAAGGACAACGTTCCGTAATAGCACCGCCACCCCATTTTTTTTTTTTTTTTTTTTTACTTTAAGGATGGCAGAGTGTGAAAACCCTGGGATGGGAAGGGGACGGAGCGAACTCTAAAGGCACTTGATCCTTGCCTTTGAGCCAACAGGAACATCGCGCAGAAGGGAAACTCTGCCATTATTTTCCCATCACTATTTACAAACTTCGGTCTAGATTGGGAACGGAAGGCGAGGTGGAGATCGGGCAGAGGTTGGGATCGGTTTGGGGGGAGTCACAAGAAGGGGATTGAGTAGGCGCAGGTGCAAGGACAAAATTGAGTGGTCGGAACAAGAGGTAATTGAATAACGTTTGGGAACCCAGAAATAACCAAACAAGGAAGCCGATAGGAAAAGCGGAAAGGTAAGTCTCTCTCCCTCTACCCGGTCTCTCTATTTTTTTCTCATAAAAAAGGAACGGTTCGCCATGAGTACTTCAGTGACTGGTTCTTCTAGGCTAAAAGAAACCGGCTCTTATATGAACTTGACAACAATTGTCCCTACATATTTTCTTTCCTGAATTGTTTACGAATAGCGTAAGGATTATTTTCAGCAATGGTGCACATGCAATGCTTTGCATTCGCCCTCCAAATCGAGCTAACAATTGGGCATGCTCAGGATAATTAAATCTTGAAATACCCACTGGCGTTTTGAGAATAATTTTAATGCTATTGCAAGACAATTCCATAGTTTTTAAACGTTTACGTACATCCTAAAGGAACATATTTACTTATGCGAATCCAAACGACAGATTTTGTTAATCTAAAAAAAAAAAAAAATAGTAAGATAACTTGATATGAGAGAGAGCGAAAGGTGGCAGGTTATAGTGACGTGAACTGTTTAGTCTTCCCGAGGTTAAGGTGCGGACGAACACTCAGTGCGAGACTGGCCAAATGCTTTTGAAGTAAGAACATGGGTGACTGAGTAGTGGCATGAACATAGCCTTGAGTACGAGTGGGTACATTTCAAAAATACGTGGGACAAAAGGAGAACTATGAGTGAAGGGGGTAGGGGCGGCGTTCAAGGAGGGATATGACAATGCCGATGCAATTCAGAGCATGAAACCAGAAACACAAAGCTTCTGAGCCACTAAGCTGGGCATTCAGTGAGCGTGTTCTGTCCGTCTTCACTGACCGCGGAGGCCCATCTCTCTATTAGTCCTATTTGTAGGTTAACGGAAAGGACACAGAACGGCCCCAAAAAGACAGTGCCGGTTGTGGATCAGTTACATGATTCCCGGAGAAAGGCGGTGTGTGTGTGTGTGTGTGTGTGTGTGCGCTCGCGCGTGTACTATCTTGTGTATTGAAGCAAGGATTTATCTGAGAGAGAGAGGGGAAAGAGCGGTTTCATATTTAGCGTATTAAAGTAGGGTCTCATTTATGTTGAGTGAGAGTTTCTCATCATTATTATTATGACCATCCGTTACAATGAGCTTATTAATAGTTTCTTCATCTATTTACTTCTTATCTATTCTGGTAAATGTATTCACATTCAAGTAACTGTACTTTTATAGTACAGTTTGCTTGCTAGTGAAGTTTTAACAAGAGAGGCTTTAGTCAATAGTTTCCGTTTTTTTTTTTTCTGTAGCAGATGATATGCATTTGCTATGCTTTTGTCCATCGTCTAAAAGAACGTTGGCTTGGTTCGAGTCGCCTCTCAGTGTTGTAAGGTCAGGACGAAGAGTTTACTAATATTACTTAAACTTCTTCCTCTTCTTCTTCGTTTAACGTGCTTTTTCCCATTTTTTATATGGGGTAAGCACGATGCCTTCTTTTTGAAGGACTTTGATTTGGCGGTGGGGCAGACCGTTGGGCTTCGAAAAAGTGACAAAACGAGATGAAGCACTGCAGTGGTTCTATTATCAGATTTTTTTTTCAGGAGGAGTGTGGTACGGGCGCTCTTTGGGACTGATGACGGGTGATCCTCATTTGCTTTTGTTTACTGAAAATACTGTAGGATGTAAAAAACTAGAGGGACTTTGGTTGAAACCGGGCAAGATAAGATTACCAAACTTTTTACAAAAGGATATATTGTAAATGTAACAGAACTGTAAGGGTGACTACTCGTGGAGATGCTTTCTCTGTAGGTGATATGTGTATATTGTGAATTCAGTCTCAAAGGTGCCTTATTGTCGCTAATTTTTGTCTTCCACAGTAAATTTAAGATATCAGTAGGACTAAGCGCAATTAGTAATTTATTGCCAGAAATTATTATTCAACTTTTGGTAATTGGACAAATGCAAATGATACAGTCAGTCCTAAATCATTATTTTCAAGACGCCACGCAAATCTCTCGTATATATGTTTCACCTTTTCCAAAGAAAAGCTGTGCTGTTCTATAATAGTCGAGCTCATGAGAATCATCAGTGAAGCCTCAAGTGTTGCTGTTAAGAGACTTGTATGCAAATAGAGATTCGCGGGTTTCTTTTTCTTACGCAGTAAGTCGGAGTAACGTAAGCTGGGGTAACCTTGTAAGGCATGACCTTAGGTGGCCTTTCCCTTCAGTAGGTCTTACTTCAGAAAACAATGCTCTGGTTACTCCATAGAAACGTAAGACTCTCTCAACTGTCTGTCTGTTTGACTGTCAATCTGTCTCGCTCTTCCTCTCTAAACTGACGCGTACCCGATGCGCTGAATGTCAATAACATGATTCACAAAACCGACAGTTAACATGCGGATAAGTATGGTAAACAGATAAGCAATGTAAAGAACGAACATGATAAAACAAAAGAAACACTGGAATACCTAAAAAGTGATGACTGGTTCACCAGTTGGTTATCTGGTAATTATGTTAAAGAATAAAGCATAAAAGGGATAAAGGGATTAATTATTGATATATGCATTATGAAAGCTTTCTTATTGATTTATTAATCTTACAGGTGGCATTTTGACATCACTGGGATTTTATATATATGTGTATGTATATGTATGTGTATATATATATATATATATATATATATATATATATATATATATATATATATATATATATATATATATATATATATATATATATATATATATATATATATATATATATATATTTATATATATATATATATATATATATATATATATATATATATATATTTATTAATATATATATCTATATATATATAATTATATATATACATATATATATAAAGGGTGGAAATAATTTAATGATATTCGTGCTCTCTCTGTATTTTATATCATATCTCTAAAGACAGAAATGACGCTCACCTCGAGAACAAAGGTTTTTCTTTCTAATAAATTGAAGATGCTTAACATAAAATTTTGTTATTATGACGGTTGTGTACTGTTTACGTGATACGCATGCCACATTTATTGTTCATAATTTCAAAGTAATTTTATTTTTAGATAGTGTAGAATGAGCAACCGAAAAGAAGGCAACTTTTTCGTTTAAATTCGAATTGGAGACCTTGCACCTGCGTATCCCGGAATGGCGACCAGTACGCTAGAACATTTGTAATCTTCAGGTCAGTATATAATGGTTCCCACAGACAGCGCGACGTCCTCTGATTACTCCTCTTCCTTTTTCATCTCCGCAAATAACGCCACATGTTATGCCCTAAAAAAAAGTTAAGGACAATGGGTAAACGACCAATCTTTGAACCTTACGGGCGACAGAGTTATAGAGCAGATGTCAAATATTGACCCTTAGTAGCCGCGAGGTTGTTCAGTACGACTCTTCTTCTTCCTGAGAAAGGAGGAGGAGAGGGAGGAGCAGGAGGGGGAGGAGGAAGAGGCAGGTGCGCAGCGATATCCGCTGAAGGAAGGACGAGAGACATCCGGCCTCCTCATCTCAGGAGGTGACACAGGTGCTCTTCAGGTGCTGCACACCTGCTATACAGGTGCTGCCCATCCTTCTCCTGATCTAACCTATCATCATCATCATCGTTTTTGTCGTCGAGGTTGAGGGGAGGCGGCATCATCTCAAGAAATCCATTTATTTTTGTTTTTTCGACCTTGAAATACAGAATCACTTTTACTTGAAATACAGAATCACTTTTATGCTGAAAATACAGAATCACTTTTTTTGCTTGAAATCACTTTTTTGCTTGAAATACAGAATTACTTTTTTGCTGGAAATACAGAATCACTTTTTTTGCTGGAAATACAGAATCACTTTTTTACTGAAAATACAGAATTACTTTTTTGCTGGAAATACAGAATCACTTTTTTGCTGAAAATACAGAATCACTTTTTTGCTGGAAATACAGAATCACTTTTTTGCTGAAAATGCAGAATCACTTTTTTTGCTGGAAATACAGAATCATTGTTTGAAACATTCTGAAAAAGAATGTGGGAGATATCGTGCAGCTAATAATGACGAAATACGTATAATTTTTCTGTATAATTTTTCATTTCGATAAATAAGTACACACACACACACACACACACACACACACACACACACACACACACATATATATATATATATATATATATATATATATATGTGTGTGTGTATATGTGTATATGTGTGTGTGTGTGTGTGTGTGTGTGTGTGTGTGTGTGTGTGTGTGTGTGTGTCTGTGTGTGTGAGTGTCTGTGTGTAATTGTAACTGTAATAACCAAACACGAATATGGGTGGTGACTGGTATATACAGATAAAACAGATAAAGAGATAAGGTCATCAACTGTAGAACTCCCGGACCACCTGAGGTCAACAGGTGTTTTTCCTCGGATCAGCAGATTTTAAGATAGTGGCAGTCTTTCTTAGAAATCTGTTGAGTTTTATCTTTGGGTATGTCACAAAGTAAACAAACAAATAACTGAAAGCTAAATAGGTAAGAAGATCAATTAACAAACTGATGGAAAGATATCGCAAAAAATTCAACCGCGACTGCAAAAAGATGAAAAAGATTGATCATTAGCGGTCACCCCCAAGGGCAGCAGCTGTTGCTCATCTGGTTTAGTAGCTTCTCATTTCAGAATGTGGATTTATGACTTCTTTATTTATAGGAGGAAATCATGGAAAAATGGATGACCTGATAAGTATCAAAAGTTTGCGAGACGATTAATGATGTATACATAATTCTAATTCTTAGCAAATACTTATATGTACTGTACTCATATATCACATGGGGAGCAAGAATAGTATACTAAATTCATTGACAATGACAGTTTTGGGCTTGAAAGTTAAAATTATTAAGAATGTATAAGATGCTTTGCACACACACACATACACACACACATATATATATATATATGAATTTGAATATATATATATATATATATATATATATATATATATATATATATATATATATATATATATATATATACTGTATATATATATGTATGTGTGTGTGTGTGAGAGAGAGAATTTGAATCATACACCGTGACCTTTTATATTCACAAACATCAGGCGATAAATGTTTAGAAGAAATGATATTAAACGACATTTGTAGAAGGAAATATATATATATATATATATATATATATATATATATATATATATATATATATATATATATATATATATATATATATACTATATATATATATATATATATATATATATATATATATATATATATATATATATATATATATATATAAATATATATATATGTATTATTTCGATCATTTTGGCCACACAAAAAAGTTGGCTCCATGAGAAAAAAAAATTAATCTTGTTTAAATTTTAACTGCCCACTCAAGCATGAAGCACCTGTGTAAAAACTTCGATGATCTCATATAATTCATCAGACGTCTCAGCGGCAGCAAGTCGACCCCCTTACAGATATTGCGCCATTCATTTCACTGATTCGAAAAGATATTATTTACACTTCTTTCTACCTATAAACTAGGACATTAAATGCCCTTCTATCCCTTGCCAAATATTCCTTTTCGACCGTCTTCTATTTTTTCATTCTCTCCACATGATCAAACACTCTCAAAACTACCTTCTACAAGGTATGCTGCCACTTGCTACTGTATCTCTTACGTACTTGTTATTGTGAGTACGAATCAACCACTATCACACTCCCATCATACATCACACAACTTGGCGGTAACTCTTTCTTCTCTATGTGATTCATCTATTAACAGAATCCTTTTATACCTCTTATACACCTGCCAACTGATCTTCAAAGCTCGTAGACTTGCTTTTGTACAAATTTGCCTCCAGACTACCCGCATGACCACTATTGTCAAACTATTATTTTCAGTACCATAGCGTGATTGCCGTATTCTGTTGTCAGGTGCCTCACTCAAATCGCTGCCGGTCGCTGACATTTAATCTCCTCAGAAAAGAAACTTTCCTTTAACTCAGAAATGCATTTTCATCCGTTGTTAAGTGTTCAGCTCTATATTCATGCTTAGGTTCCCTAGTTCTTAATGTCAGCAATAATACACTGTTGGTCATACATATGTTCTCTGATAATTCCAGTTTTTATAATCTCATCTTTCACCATCTTTCGACTCCGTAAATTCACCTTTCATCTCTTTTTTTTTTATTATTTTATAAAATCTTACCTGTTTTTGTTCTCACTTTATACTGACCTTTTTTCCATCCGCATCATATTCCCTCATTTTTGTAACGTATCGTTCATTAATTTTATTTGTCTTCCAATAAAAATACTTGGCAACTCACTTGGCGACTCAAAGAGAGCCCTTGAACATTTCAGGCTCCCCATTCAATCTCAATTCATCAACTAGCCCATTCTTAATCTATTTCATATGACAACGCAATTTCTTCCTCATTACATAAGTATATATCTACTCTCCCCGTCATGGAATGTTTCAACTGAGGTCTGAAATTACTTTGAACTAACCATAATTTTTTTTCTCTCTCTCTTTCTATCTTCCTTCTCCTAGTAATCATCTTAAGTTTCGAAAAAAATCACAGTTCGCGATCCGCTTTTGAAAAACATTTGCATACGGTCTATATCCCGTGCAATGGCGGCGCTGTCCTCATTTGTCACATAAGCAAATACCTCCACTCATACTTACTGAGAATTTTCCGAACCTAATATCACTTGATTGTGTTTCTATAAAATCACAGAGCATGATCTTTAGATATCAAAACTGTCTCCTTACACAAATGTCAGTTTCACTTATGGTTTCTTACGCTTAACTTACCTGGCTTGCGTTCTTCAATATTCTCATAGCTACTGATCGCTTTGTATTACATATTTCTGGTATACCAAACTAAATTGCTTTTTGCGCTTCTCAGGTTTACGACACGAAGTATTACAAAAAATCTTCATGGCTCAAAGCATTACAGAGACCTCATATGCCGTTCGCCGCTCGGTAATAACACAAAGCAAAATTTAGCTTTAATACTGCAAAACTATCACCAGTTCTGTAAGGTTGATTAGAATTTACATAATCTGACGTATGTCATTTATGTACTGGCTTTGTAGATTACCAGGGAATCCTTTCCATGCTCGTGTTCTTCATGAAACTGAAGGATTCCAAACCCAATGAAATTCTCACTTAAAACAAAAGAGCAGAATAAGATCACCAGTCACCCATCCGTTAGGTTTACCTTCTGTGTATGTCAAGCATACAGATGCATTGCTCGAATATTGATTGGTTTGGTTATAACCCCACTTCTTGTAAATTATCCGCAGGAATTATCAACTTTATTCAGTCCCAGATTAGGTGATCTTTGAATGCGTAAGGGATGTGTTTGCTGGCACAGTCTGTCGTGCAGATGTCAGTCTAATTGAGTACTCAGCCTTACAAAGTAACGTCGACGTTTGACAAGGCAGCTTGGGAGCTGATGCAACAGTTGTATGTTTACGGTCATCTGATGATAAGGATTGACAGTCGCCGGCAAGTAACGTCACCTTCATTAATGAGTGTTTATGAGATGATTTATAATTTCCTGCATGGCCGACCTGCTTCACGCTCGTGAAGGAGCACTCACTTTCAAGGTCTGGGAATAGAGATTCCGGCTGTAGAGCATCGAAAGTAGGCCTGATATGAAAGGAAAGAAAAGTATTCGTACACAAAGGTTTTGTAGAAATTCAATTTAGTAAGCTTACATATTTACCAAATCCACACAAAGTTATCACCTAGAGTCCAAACGAGAGACTTGACAGCATAAATAAATGACTTTGCGTCAGAGGATTAAGAAAAATGAGTTGCTATATGCATTTACTGGTTCTCTAAATGTGTGATCATAGTTCGTACGATATTTTCATCGTTTGCAAATTTCCCCCTTTCCTCTCCATTGTGAAGTTTTGGGACAATATCTTTGCTGATCATTTTTTTTAACAAGCTCTCCATTTGTTACTTATGTAAGAATATGAAGAATAAAATGCATTCACAGGCAAGCATGTGAAGTCATCTCCGGCGTCAGATATACAACCACATTGCCTAAGCGGATGCCATGTGTTGCACCCAATTGAAGGCTGAAGTTTAAGGACTACCGACCAGTGTATGACTCGCCGCGTCAAATAAGACTGATGTTCGATAGTTCCTGCGAGCACAGGTAGCTTCGAGTACTTGGTTGACATGTGTTCCTGCTAACACGAACATATGTTATCTGAAGTGATGTATGAGCGCAAAGCAGTGTGCATCTAAAAGTAAACACCATGTAAATGCTGCCAATTGCCAGTATATTGAAACAAGAATTGAAATAGCGGCTGCATTTACCAGTAATATTGGGTCACAAAAAAATGCAAATCTTCGACTACACAACAACTGACTCATTTTCCTTGTGAAGGTTTCGGAAACTGTATGAACCTTAGTCGGTGGAAAGCTTGGAAGAAGACAGACTAACGACCGTAGACCTTTTCAAGATCAAAAAGTATACAGAGGGGTCAATCCCATTAGTTAAGTATATTTTAGTTTAACCAGACCACTGAGCTTGTTAACAGCTCTCCTAGGGCTGGCCCGAAGGATTAGATTTATTTTACGTGGCTAAGAACCAACTGGTTACCTAGCAACGGCACCTACAGCTTATTGTGGAATCCGAACCACATTATGACGAGAAATGAATTTCTATCACCAGAGATAAATTCCTCTAATTCTTCATTGGCCGGTCGGAGAGTCGAACGCTTGGCCAACAGCGTGCTAGCCGAAAGCTCTACCCACCCCTCCAATGAAGAACTAATCCCATTAGTAATCAGAGTAATTGTTAAGCAGGTAGGAAATTATTTTGAAAATTGGAATTTCTCGGAGCCAGGTATACAGTATACAGGCCATCCTTTAACTAGGCACGTGACTAGACATGACTTAAAATATTAGGCGATCATAATTAGGGATAGGCGAGTAACATAAGAATCGGGTAAAAATAATGCGAAATTCTTTCAATATTTCAGAATGAATTTCTAAAAACTTCCTATATAGCGTTATGAATGTAAAAATTATCACACATTTTATAATTTTCTGAACAAATTTAACAGTTTATTAACAGGTCCTTTATATGTTATTTTTATCCACTGGCTTTAATATGCATTTTTTTCTCTGCAAGTATGATCATTACAGTTATTTTTTACATTGAATTATTGCTCTTTGCAGAAATTTTTAAACAGTAGTTTCAAAAATTAAGTAATAAATTGAAAATACGGTGTTTTCTTATTTTTCATTTTTAAAGATATACTTAATATATATAATTTTAGTAGTGTTTTGATATTAAGTAAGAATTATATAAAAATGTGCTTGGTGATTATTTTCATTAAGTCAGTTAAATCGTTTTACACTTTAAATTCCAAAAAATTTAGCATGACTGCCCTTTAGCACACCACTCTGATAGTATGGTTGAGAGTGACCAAATGTGCGTAATAGTGGTCAGCAAAGCTAATTTTGGTTGTTATCAACTCAGATAAATTTAGCCCAGACCATGTAATTATCACGTCATTTCATATAATTCCCAGTGTGATAGATACAATAGAGTAAGAATAGATACGTGCTTTACTGTCAGCACAGTTGGACTGTATATGTGGCAATGTGCATCCGTATCCAAGTCATCAGCTGTAACTAAAACCGCAGATACATCGTGCAATATTTTTCATTATTCATTTTACTGTTCGATATAATTTACACTGAAGTGATTGCGAACATCAGGGAGGTATGAACTACCTATAACTTACTTAGCATACAGGAGGAAGATGTTTAACGTCAAGACTGGATGAAGTGAACAAAATGAAAAAGCAAAATTCTATCTTTTTGTGGATTGCTCAAAATGGCGGGATTGACAGCAAATCATGGACAAAAAATGTCATTTCTGGGGGTACCTTTACTGTCTCGCTTAGAAGAGTATTTTCAGATCAGCCTTTCTTGAAAGTACCTGTCACATGTGTGTGTCATGTTGATGTGCTGCAGAAAAGCATTCTGCCTAGGTATACGAAGCCGCTAATTATGGCAGCGCCTCTCTCTCTCTCTCTCTCTCTCTCTCTCTCTCTCTCTCTCTCTCTCTCTCTCTCTCTCTCTCTCTCTCTCTAAAATGACTCCTGTTAAGGGAAATGGCTTGAAAGTGCAAACTTCACCTCATCTTCAGAGCAGAGTACAGACAGGAGTAGGTTGAGTGTAGTCGGTCGCAGTCAGGTTGGAACAGGCACAGCGCAATCAATCTTATCCCAGAAGAACAGCCGAGAACAGGAAGGTTAATATATACATATATATATATATATATATATATATATATATATATATATATATATATATATATATATATATATATATGTGTGTGTGTGTGTGTGTGTGTGTGTGTGCATGCACATATTACACAATTCATTTTAGAGTGTGTGTGTGTGTGTGTGTGCATGTATATATATATATATATATATATATATATATATATATATATATATATATATATATATATATATATATATACATACATATTTTTGTCTTTGGTTTCATTGTGGTTGTATTGAAAGATAAGTAAACTGAAAGGGAAGAAATAACAGTAAAAAAACACAGAGAGAGAGAGAGAGAGAGAGAGATTTGAACAAAAATGTGAATTATTAGTTTATGCACAAGAAACCAGCTGACAGCAGTCGCTTGCCTTAGCAGATGGTTATTGACAGTGACGGCAACTTCAGTTCGCACAATTTTCTTAGTCATCTCTTTACTATCAGCAAAGCACCCATCACTTAGTATGAACAACTTTCGCGCATATCTTCAGATGCGTTCTTTATTATAAGAGACTGAAGAACTACGCACTGAAAGTTACAAGACGATCATAACTCGCATTTCACACTCATAAGCATCCACTGAATGGTTTCAGAAATTATACAAATACTGGACGGAGGAACCAGCAAACCACGAGATTTGCATAATTACTCTAAGCAGACAAATGCCTGGATGCTTAGCCCCAGAAAATAATGATATAGTTTTAACGGCGAGACACAAAGAACGGCCTTGTATTACGAGTCCCGTTTGCCTTCCAGGTGGAGGAGGGCAGCTGCCTTCTCTCACCTCTGAATCTAACACAGCCCTCGACTCCCCATCCCACACCTCCGCCCAAATAGGACCCTACAAACCCCCTCCCCTCGCCTCTAACCCCCAACTATAGGTCTTTGTTGACTGCAGACTGGGAAACTTCCTTGGTACAGACTGACACACGTCTGCTCTATACAAAGAGGTTATATAAATGTTCTGACGCACGTGGACGGAGCTGCATTCGGAAGCTTGCCACTTATTATATTAGACACTCTAGATACAATAACAGTATATTTACCTAGTATGTTTAATGAGTCACATTGATCACATAAAATCCATTAGCAATTTGAGAAATAGGACGGGAAGCTAACACTGCTAGCAATATCTGAAAAACGTTTAAGTAAAGATACTTGCGAAGTAAATGAGCATGAAATCACCAATTTGGGAATAAAAATCTCGGTTGTGGTCATCAAGCATATTCCGGTTAGTCATCTGACATGTATAGCAATGGTTTAGTAAAACAGATCCATTCCTGCACATTCATCTGTTTTTGGGCACACATGAAGTCACATTAAATTTATTTCATATGGAATCTACTTTTCAGTCAAACCTGATGATACTGTACATAGTGAATGGTGGTAACTTGATAATTTGATTGACACCATTATTAATTTTGAATGCTGTGGAAGAGCTCTTTTTCATGCAAAAAAATAAATAAATAAATAATGTGACTAGAAATTATTATAACTCGAAATAAGTTGCCCTTACTCCGATGTTTTATGTAGTTCATCAAAAAAATTATTTTTCTGTTGCTTAGATTATTTTTCACTCCATTTTTTTTTTATGTTCAGGGCGTCATTTTCTATTAATCAATCATACTCAGTTATGTCAGTATGAAAATGATGCCCTCCCACTAATCCGGTAAGATGCTGAATCATCTTTTATTCTCACCCCATTTTCTTTCTGCGTGTAAGACTATGTATCGAGCACATAAGAACACATACATGCTATTCCACATTTTTTCAGCTACCAGGTACTGTACAAAGACGTAGGTGGAAGTGAAGTTGGTTGACTAATGGAATTATTGATCGAATATTAGCAGTAAATTAAAGTACCAACAACGGCTATCGACGCTGTAATCGCGCATAATAAAAATGGAATTTTCAAGTTCATTAGTAAAATTATGGCATTCAGATCTCTCTCTCTCTCTCTCTCTCTCTCTCTCTCTCTCTCTCTCTCTCTCTCTCTCTCTCTCTAGGAAGGAATGGGAATTATGAAAATATACGGGCACATGTATACACACACACACACATATATATAAATATATATGTTTGGATATATATATATATATATATATATATATATATATATATATATATATATATATATATATATATATATATATATATATATATGTGTGTGTGTGTGTGTGTGTGTGTGTGTGTGCGCAAATTTTCTGATAAAATTCAAATTGGTTAATGACAAAGTATAATTGAACGGATTACGAATAAGCTTCGTTCTTACTGCCAAGTTGGAATTCACGGGGGAACGTCCATATACTATTTGTTTTGTTCTCTTGGATTTCTTGGCTTCTGTACGTTTGTTCGCCTTTTCTTATTTTTCTGCAATATTTCAGAAAAAGCCAAGAAAATTAACACCGCAACAGGGTTTATGTGCTTTCATTAATCATACATATTGATTATGTGTTTGAGTGTGTGTGTGTTTGTGTGTGTACGAGACTGGAGGTGCGAGACAAGTGTGAAAAAGGATAAAATGCTTTCATGATTGACGTGCTTTCATTTCTGGAATGCTGAGAATTAAGAGAAGTGTAACGAAAAATCCCACAGCAATTGGAGATGAAAGTGTAATAATAATGTTTACTTTGGGGCTTAATCTTGACGGAAAGAACGGGACCGGTCAACAAGCTCTAACGGCGCGCCATTCATCTCGAAAGGAGCTAGGCCTATTCACCTCCTCATCTCACAAAATAAATCCCCTAAGTAAACAGGATTCGGGAATAGATTACCGACTTTTTGCTCATATAAGGCTACGGTGGACGCATTTCAAGGGGCCCCTTTCCTTTCGGAAGTGTGATTTCAAACGCTCACAAAGGATTTTTATGCGGCTTCAGAAGACGCTGCCAGGGTTCAACTGGTCTCCAGCGACATGATATGATATTTGAGCTTCATCCATACAAGAAAAATTATACATACACAATTATTTACACACACACACACATATATATTTATATATACATAAATATATATATGTGTGTGCATATATATGTAGAATCTACTGGTCACTTTTACCAGACATATGTAATTCTAATGTGTATATATTTACATATATAAGTTATGTTCCAATTTCTCCTTATGTAACTTAAAAAAAAAAACATTGGGACATTTTTTTCAAGTAATACCTCTCCATTCGAATAAAATTCCATTCTGAAGTAAGAGTAAGCTGTTCAGTTTATACTTAGGACATAAAGGGAAGACTGTTTCTAGTTTCACATCCAGCGTTTGAGCAGATAAGATATGAAAAGTACGGTGGCAAAAGATGAGCTATAATCAACAAGAGAGAGAGAGAGAGAGAGAGAGAGAGAGAGAGAGAGAGAGAGAGAGAGAGAGAGAGAGAGGGGGTCAGAATATCTTAATAAAAACTGCCCGAAGAAACGTATCTAACGTCATCCTCCTAACAATGAGCACGTGACCCTTGAAAGGACCGCTCAGCCAGCATCGTCGGTGACTGAAAGATCCATAAAATGACAATAATAGGATTGTGATAAAGTAAAGAGTGACAGGGAGAAGGAAGGGATTAACTTTCGCTCGTGGAAAGTATTTGCGAAGTTTGAGCTTATACATTTATATTATGTAATCATATACATTCAACGTACACGTATACTTTATACATGTCCAAATGCTGGAACACATACAAAGACATGTTAAATTACTTATAGAAGGTCTCTTTGGAAAGGGAGGTACTAGACAGATGGACGGCATTTAGTTATGACATATCTTTTTTCAGATTTATTTTTCCAAAAAAAATTCTCGAGGTATTATAATAATAATAATAATAATAATAATAATAATAATAATAATAATAATAATTATTATTATTATTATTATTATTATTATTATTATTATTATTATTATTATTAGTAGTAGTAGTAGTAGTAGTAGTAGTAGTAGTAGTAGTATGGATATTCAAAGGAACGCCATCCACACACACGCAGGCACGTGCTCTCACTCACACGAAGAGAGAGACAGAGAGAGAGAGAGAGAGAGAGAGAGATTTCAACATGCCTGTGTCAAGTATCACTGCTTTTGCAAAGTATCCTAGCAATAGCAGAAGCATAGCAACGGAACGGCTCCGTGTGAAATTTGAAGTAACGGCGACGAAGGCAAAACATCCGGATGGTAATTGTATCCGTAGACCGTTTTTTTTTTTCCACAAAGCAGCAGCAAAAAGGAAGTGTTATTACGGTTGACAACAACAGGCGGGTTGCCTGGCTGTAATACCACCACGGGCCAGGGCAGCTGACCCTCTCTTTCTCTGTCTGTATACTTGCCCTCCCGATCGATTTTTAAACGCCCGGTCAAGGTGAGGTTTCCTCTCCCGCCGATCCGCCCGCGCACAGTTTGCTCGATCTGCTATGGCCACGTGGGATTAAACAATCACTGGGAATCAGTTCAGGATGACTGTAATATACTAATGAATGAGTACTTCAAGTGTGGTTATCAGTCCCATAGGCCTTTACATCAGCATTATATTGTTCAACAAAAGCGTATTATCCTTGGCCGCTCAATACTCTTCGAGCATCGGGCATGCAAAAGGGCCTCTCGCTCGCATCGCCATGAAGTTGTTTTCTCATCGGAGATAACACGGCAGATGCTGCCAGCACCCAGCACGGTTACTAATCGATAGCAGGGTCCCATCCACTGCAGGAGGAGCAGGAGGCTTTAAAAGAAGCAAGGTGGTCCATGTGGAGGCATTCGGTATATTTCGGTTAATAATCGATATCTGTTACTGAATGACAATGGACGGGCGGTTACACTCCCGTTTTAAAGAGACGATAATGGTCAAGCGATAACATCAGGGTCTTGTTTTTATCACACCAGGCTCTCTCTCTCTCTCTCTCTCTCTCTCTCTCTCTCTGTCTTTCCTCGGATGCTGCCGAGCCCGAAGAGAAAATGCTTGAAAGCAAACAAAAGTTTATTTTCTAACTTTCTCTTTGGTTCTAGTGACTTTTCTTCTGCTATTTTCTTTATTGATGTTTCAAAGAATAATTTTATAAGTCGAACTGCCATCAAGTATAGCGAAGAAATGGAATCCTTAAACGTTTGATGATTGCCTTTAGTAGTTGGTACTTCAGGCAAAGGCTGGTGTTTGTTATTTGGGCAGCTTTCTGTTCAGTTATGCCCAAGGTCATGCCAACGAACATCTTCGGTTCGTGCTGTCATTAATTCATCTATCAATAGACCAATATTTATGCATAATCATTTCATGACAGATTTAAACAAATAATACATAGAATTTTACGTACTTTAACCGGTAACGGAGAGCTATTAAATTCAGCATGAACCAGCTGTTAAGATGAGCTAGATAAAACTGGCCTTATGCCATGAAAACACGATGCTGAGAAGCATGTCAGAAATTAAAATTGCGTTCCAGAGTTAGTACATTGAATCCTTGCATTTATATACATTGAAATATTATATATACATATATATATGTATATATATATATATATATATATATATATATATATATATATATATATATATATATATATATATATATATAAGTGATAAGCCAAGTATCTTCAGAAAACAAACAATATAATGGAACCACATGAGTATATAAGAATTAAGAAAGGCAGGTGAAATACGACTGAACATTACTCGTACAGTACCTTGATATCCTCTTGCAGCAAGAAAGAGAGAGAGAGAGAGAGAGAGAGAGAGAGAGAGAGAGAGAGAGAGAGAGAGAGAGAGATTTTAGTGAACTTCTCATACTAGCAGAAAAATTCGAAAATCCTTTTTGTTTTTAGATAGACCGAGAAGCCAGATATTTAATTTCATCGTCAAAACACTTACAAAAGGATCAAAAACATACATTCTTACAAATTGTTGGGAAACAATTACCTAAAAGGCTAAGAAACATACGTCACTGATGAAAATGGTGATGATGATATAAAAACGAATTAAATGAACTTTGAAAGCGCTATTGTTAGCTTAAGTAGGGAATTACAAAAAGATGATGACAGAGAGGATGAAAATAAGCTAAAGAAGGAAGATGATAAAGAGTATGAAGACAACAGGAATGGCAGAAGAGAAGCAAAGGTTATAGATAACGAAGGGAGGGACAAATTAGATGAAAAATTAAGGAGGCAAATGAGTAAAAGAAATATTTTTTTTAATATTAAAGAGAACACCAGAATAAAAGAAGATATTGATGCATGAGGAAAAGGTCAGTGCTAACCAGAAAAGAAATGAAAAAGAAGATGATAAGAAAGAAAGATAGATGAAGACAATGTGGGGAAAGCTTACGAGATGCCCGAGTAATCACCCTGGCCGATCGCTCTGGCGCCCACCCCTCCGCTAACAACGGCCCCCCCAGCCAACCACTGATTGGTACTTACGTACACCTCTACAAAGAGAGAGAGAGAGAGAGAGAGAGAGAGAGAGAGAGAGAGAGAGAGAGGGTGGGGTGAGATTGTGAAAATGAAAAGATTGCATCATTTCATATTATTAGCAACTAATATTACGAAAATTTTGTCATTCAAGCAGGAATAAAAGAACTGTCCAGTATAACCGGACAGTTCTTTTATTCATGTATGAATAACAAAATTTTCATTGGTTTAAGCTTCAACAGAGAAAATATCCTAAACATATATATATATATATATATATATATATATATATATATATATATATATATATATATATATATATATATATATATATATATATATGTGTGTGTGTGTATATATATATATATATATATATATATATATATATATATATATATATATATATATATATATATAAATATATATATATATATATATATAAATATATATATATATATATATATATATATATATATATATATATATATATATATATATATATATATATAGCTGTTGTGTGGTCAGTAATGCTTGGTGCTAGTAACCCAATAGCATCTTGGATACGAGTTCATATCCGCTTGAAGGCTGGTGTTTATTCCCTAATTTAATTGCTAGCTGCACTTAAATTCCCATTTTTCACATGAAAGAGTGATTTAGAATAAAAATATGCTTAAAGCAGGTCACGGCTGAACCCATACGTGGCACTGACTTCCGAGTTGAAAAATAAAAGCAGTTTTGTGTCGTGGTGTGGTTGGTAGTGTTGCATACTTTAATAGGTAGTTATATTAACACACACACACACACACGCGCACGCACGCACGCACGCACACACACACACAAACATATATATATATAAAGTGAAGAAATAATTTATGACACACAAACACACACACACACATATATATAATATATATATACTGTATATTATTTGTAAGTCTGCATTCGTTAAACGCTATTTCCTCTTTTTTATTTGCTTCCACGCACTCTGTAAAAGACAATTTATGCTGTTACCATATGAATGGTCTCAAATTTAAAGTAAACGTAGTAATAATAACATGCTTATCCATATATTTTTTTGGGGTAGAACCATTTTTTCAGTAACCTAATAAACTGACGATGTCTGCAAACGAAACCAGTTAGTGTTGTTCCGACAAAAAAAAAAAAAAATATGACCATATATTGCAAATTATGCTAAAAAAGCATCTCTTGCAAATTGGGAGTAAGCAGTTTGAAATGAAATCGTATTTTTGCAAAATTTCTTCTATTACACTGACACTTAATTACAATATCAATACGGAATATACGTAACAAATGACGAAGAATGAAGAATTCTCCCAGGGCCCTAATTAATTAACTGATCACAACTAGTGCAGATGCATAACTGATAAGAACTAATCAATGAAAAGGGTCAGCTGTTCAGAGCAATTAAAATCTTTAAGCTGATTGTCGTAAATCGCCGCTTTGGTTGCTCTGAATAATAGCTTTGTACAAGGGTGTGATTGCTGAAAATATTAATGATACTTTCTAAATTATTAGATTTTTCTGTAAATAAAAGTTGATATTTTTATCTATCCCTGTCTTGGTGGATTTTTAAGACTGGTCTCTTCTGTACTATACTGTTGTGTTCCGTAGACACATTGTTTTCTCTCTTCTGCGACTTTTTGCTTGTCAGTTTTATTTATTTACTTCTTGTCTGGTTTGTTCTTAATTATAGGTAACACTACAGATTCATGACAACTGAATACATCTCTGACTGTTTTATCTGCCAATCCGAGAATCAAATTTAATATTTTTAGAAACCTTCAATATGCCCACCTATTAGTATGATATTTTCAATTTCATCCATAAACAAATGATACAAATTTGGAAATGGGTTTAAGGATACAATAGGATAGAATCCCAAGTCATTTTAAGCAAAATCAGTTTTCCATAACAGCTAATTTTCAAAGCGTGGTTCACGTTTGGGGTTACTTTCGTCAGAAATGACTTCCACTTTGAACTGTACCAGTAACCCACCTAATATTATTGTGGCATCGCTGAAAAATCCTAATAATTAAGTCAGTATGTTGGGCATTCAGTCTTTCTTCAGGAGTTTGATTTTATCAATTTACTATTGTTTATTTACCGGAAAACGGGTGCCTGTAGAAGAATGATCTAATTTCGCACGTACTGGTTCAAGAAAGTCAGTTTAAAGGTACACAAACGAAAAAGGGAAAAAAAGAGAGAAAGTCCTGGAGTGAAAGTAAATTAAAAACCACCATTCAGTAGGGGCGGAGGAGGGTGTGTCAATGCGGGCGGGGGAAAGTCCTTTTAAGAATCTCTTTTGACTTTTCCTCTTCCTCCGCCCACCCTCATCTCCCTCCCCCTCTCTGTTCCTTAGAACAAGGAAATGAATGCACTTCGAAAGAGAAAGTTTTCCTTTTTGAGGGGGGGTTGGGGGTTACAAGGACGATGGGAAACTCGAGGTGTGTCTGGGCTGCAGAGAGGACGAGGGTGGGCGGGTGATGGGTGGGTGGGTGGGTGGATCGTCGGTGAGTGTCGATTGGGCGTAAACAAATGGCTTCCCAGAGGCGGAACGAAGAACGGCCAAAAACTTTCACTGATCGAAAACTTGGCCGCAATCATGACGACCGTTGGTCCTCAAGGCCGCTTTCGGTTGCTTTCGTCGCCGAGGATGGACCCAACGATGCTTTTGTGTGCGTACACAAATACGTACACATACTCAGGTATGCTTGCTTTCCACCGACATAATAGTTATGTGGCCTTTAAATGACTTGGCGCTTTGATTTACACATAAAAGATATTTTTTTTATGAAAGCGCTTTGTAGCCTACATGCCCAACTAGTTCGAATGATCTACATAAATGACACAAGAATCGCATTTACCTTACACTTAAAATATTTAAGTGTTTAATTTCAATTTATTTCATTAGGAAATCTTCGATTAGATTGTGGATATGTTTCCAGAGTTTCCTGTGAAAGAAAGCATAATTATATACTGCATTCAGACGTTTCTTCCAATAGCATAATATTAAAAGTCATTAACAGCTTACAGCGAGGTTGTTCTTTTGACCATCACTACACAAAGTTCCGATTTTCGTACGTTGTCCAAATATTTTGCTATATTAGTTTAGCTGTTTTGCTATTTTTTTCATTTCAAATGCTACAGCTTTCAGAGACCAGCCCATGAGCAAAAGAGTGTTAAACTTTAAACAAAAATCTTCACATCATTTTCCATCACGATTTTTCTAATATAAATTCTAAAGACTTAATCATATCATCTGTTATGACAATGGAATGTCCCTCCGTTCCTCTCCCCGCCCCCCAAATCCTTCCCAAGAAATATGAAAGGAAGGGGTGGGGAATTTGCCAGAAAAAAAACGGCCGTTAATGTCTGAGGACGTGAAAAAGGAGACAAGTAAAAGAGAAAATGAAGACAGGGAAAAAGTGGAATAGGTCTATTGAGATGCCAGGCGAGCCGATGACAAAGAGAGAGCGGGCCAATAAAAAGTAAATAATCCGGGCTTATCCAAATCCCTATTAACACCAATTAAAAGTTTTAGGGGCATTTCCAGATTTCTTCCATCATTTTTTCTCCCCTTTTACGCCGTCTAATCCACAACAAACGGTCGGAAGGGAATGGTGAAATGAGCGAGGGGAATGTCATATAGAATCTCATAATGATGACTTCAGGAGAGCGATTTTCATACCTGTCATAGGTAACATTGCAGGATATAACAGGTCTTTGAAGATGAATCAGCAGAGGTAAGACAGAGAATTAATTCAGAGCTTTGGAAAAGTACAAGGATGCAAAGAAACATCTGATTAGAATAGCTAACTGTAACATAAACATAGAAACGACTGTCGCAGGTGGTATTTGAGGATAGTTAAGAGAGCTTTTGTCTTATGTGCCCTCGTCCATTCGGAAGAATGTAAAACCTAAATTTAATCACTCATAAACGCAAAGTTGACTTACTTTCACTTTTATTTTTATCCTTTGAAAAATCATGTTACTATAGCAGTTTTCTTGGAAGCACTTCAAGCAGGAATCGCGGGAGATATGATCATTAATAGGGAATACACTTAATTATTACACGTTTCATTATTAGTGTTAGATAAATTATGGGATTAACAAAATAATGCGTAAAGCAAAGCACTAAAGTATGCACACCAAACAGACTATATCGGCGTAATCTTGATGCCATCAAACGTTCATAACAATAACACAAACCATACATCTACCACGACTTAAGGAAAGAAGAAAGCATGAAATAAAGGGACAAGAAGTTATTTTTTCAAATGCTGAGTCGCGATGTGGATGACCACCATCGGGGGGATGATGTATAGTGTGATGACTAAGGATGATTTGAGTGACGAAGATTTCAGATAAAACGATGACGACGGTGGCTTTCTCATTTTAATTATGAATAACCAGGACGACCCTGAAGATGTTCAGAGAGAGAGAGAGAGAGAGAGAGAGAGAGAGAGAGAGAGAATTTATCATCTTCGGCGAAAGAAGCTGAAACAGAAAATAATCAATTATCCCCATTTACGCTTACATTCTAAAAGGCGTTGGCAACGCGCATTTAGGACTACTACATTTGTGACGTCGGTGGATCCTAATGACCGGGAAAGAGAGCAAAACGATGAACAGGAGTGATAAACGAATGAAAGATCGAAAAGCGAAGAAACCCCGACAGAGGCCATTAACCTTGGAGAGGTTAAACGTACCGCGTGAAAACTTATCTAAACGTTCTCGAGTAGGTCCTCGTCCCCATTATTGTGGTGTCAAATCTTCGGTAACATTTATGCAAGTCTTTTTGTACTTAAAAAATACTCCCAAACCTGTTCTAGATATATAATGAGTAAGTGTATTAGAGTGCAAAAATATCTTTGAGACTACACAGCTATCTAGCCAGATAAAGCTCCTGGAAATATTTGCTAATAGAGAAAAATAATTTGTTTGAAGAAGATACAGCTGAACAGATTATTTTTATGAGTGTTCCGCCCTGCTTCCATGGAAAACAAGTCCACTGAAGGAGGAGAAATAAACACGACGGAGTCAAACAAACTCTACAAACTGGCGTATGTTTGCCTTGTCGTTTCCATATAAAACGGATGAGGCCGAGCGAAGATCTCCTGGTTTATTTAGGTTCGAAGTACATCACTTCAGTGACGTCTCACACAATGGGATTCGATCTCTCCTGGCGGGATCAAACACTCTTCTCTTTTAAATTTTCAGATCACTTCCTGGATGAGCAGTCATCATACTTTTGCCTTATCATACTTGACGGTTTAAGGTCCTATTATATTCAAGGGCTATCTCTACGCTATTTACTGGAGATTCCTTTGAGAGGCTCGTGTTCTGAAAATCTCTAACGGATTCTGGTAATGTGAAGGCAAACAAGAGAAATGGATCACACGACGAAACGTAGCAAATGCTGTTCCATATGAATACATAATTACCTCAATTACTAGGTGTTCTAGACACACTACTACAGTGCAGTATATTCAGGTACTGTGCTGATATGAATAATAATGCGGATGAAGATGGTGTGACATTTATGATAAAAGTGATTATGGAAGTTATAACGATAATAGCAGAATATCATGAACACAGAAAGAAAATTTTCCTAATCATGATATAAATCTCTGCCAAAGGTATCAAGTTATGTTAATTACTTACATTCGCGGGAATGTTCTGGTACGAAGGAAGGGCGTTGGCATTCGACGGGCGTGCTCCACAATTTGCAGTGACGGAAGTATAAATTAACCGGGCGAGGACAGATGGGAATCAACCACCTGCAGACAGACCAACTGAATGATCTTACCGCGCGCTTTTCCCCATTATCTGCCTCTCAATTGTTAACGAGCAATCTCTCTCTCTCTCTCTCTCTCTCTCTCTCGATATGCCTTGCACGAATTCGCTTAGACTTTCGATTTGTGTTACATGTAATTCATTCTCAACTTCATTTTTTGCATTGGTAGCACTTTCTGACATATTTTTACGTGATGCTCAGGATTTACGGCGGATTCGCAGCTCCAACCTTGAGGCACGTTGGTAAAAGTGAGAATCCTATTGTAAAGGAAAGCCACACATTCCCTTCCCAAATAGGATATGAACATTTTCTGCATGACAGAGCCTTTAGAAAAAAGGTTGCTCAACGTTTCCGACTTCAGCATTTGTTGGAATGGGGAAGCTGCTGCTGCTGCTGGTAACTTTCACCTGCTATAACGCCCCCTTTTCGAAAAAGGACCACTTCCTCTATTGGCATTTTTTAATAGCGGCCAGCCAGCAGTTGCTTTACGCTTGGAAAGAGAGATAAAATGCGCGACTGTTGAATACGGTCGTTGGTTATACGACTTTTTAAAAGGATAGCGCTCCATTAGCGTCAACATTGCGCCGGAATCAAGCCTGCATGAGAATATATAGACAATCAACATAAATTCTTTCCACATTACAGAAAATGCATTTCCAATTAAATGGAGATGCTGGTGTCATCAAAATAACGACAGAGTAGTTCTTGTCCATTTGGCCCCATCCTCACCCAATTTCTTAGCCAAGGAGCTAGCATATATGTAATACCTTTTTCAGCTACTCTGCATCTTATAGCACTTAGTAAAAATCCTCATCAATGGCAATCTGACGATTTATACGCGCACAGTGGTGTCGAGTTTTACGACCAAACTCTTCTTCATTTTAAAATATATTACACAATTTTCGTGCATTCCAGTAGAAAACGACCACTACCATGAACGACTTCCTCACTATTTTCACACAATCACGTACGTTTCATTCCCATTGGGGAATTTGTTAGAAATTCCTCGATTCAACCTGGCTTTAGTCTGTACTATAGGAGCTTTGCTTTGCTTTTGGTATGCAACTTTAGCTATATTCCCACTGTTTTTATTCTTCTTCTTTCTTTTTTTAACTCTGACGGCCATTCTGCAAAAATCCTCTGCTCCTACTTGTTGTCCATCCTCCTTGTTATGTTGAAGAATTTCTCGTGAACTAAGTAACGGCATCTCCTTTTCGTTTTATTGTCAATGAAGTATTATCATTCCTCTTAAAACTGCACGTATATATTCTGATTTTTCACTGTTTCCTTTCCTCGGTAATCGGAAATATGCAAAATCACTTAAACATAACATGGCACTACACATCATATTCTTCGTTCAATTTTACTTTGAATCTCGACTTGTCGTTATTTGGTAACATTTCCACTGAAACCCCACTCAATGCAGATAACTCCAAATCCATTTCAAAACGCCCTCATTCCGCTACTTGTTGCACCTCAAATCATTCTTAGCTCTAGTCGATTCCGGTTATCTGTATGCAAAGGATTTCCTCCGTGGAGAACATAAATACAAGTTAAAGTAAACAAGGAAATTGCTTAGATAGGAAAAGAGCAGGCGAGACAACCAGAACCCCAGCGGATATGGGGAAGGGAGCAGATGTTGCGCTTTCAACAACAACAGATATAAAACGGTTAGGTAAAATATAACTGAGAATGAGATAACAAGATGGAAAAAAACTTGCAAATATAAAGTTTGGGTAATGTTTTATTACACTTTGTTTCCTCTATTCATTTTACTGAGCGTGAAGTTGAGGTTTGCTAAGGCCCCTAATGGCTTCTTTCCGCCACGTTTGCCCCTGTTCAGCTTCAGTCATTATATGAAAATAAATTGGTGCTACTGTGAGACAAATTAATCTTTGGGATTGTAATATCGCGACTTATAATTTATTTATAGAATCATTTCCGTATTTTGTTTAGGAACTATTCAAGAAATTTTTATGAAACTGGGTGATCATGGAATGAGATTATGCTAATGAATCACTTACAATAAATGCATCAGTGACGCTGGCATGTTTCTGTATTCATTTTATCATAGTGTAAGAAGTTTACACTGTATATGCATTATATTGTTGTTCTGACTTTTACTTTGTTCATGAAGGTTTTTTTCTGAGAAGTCATTTACATAACCATCATTCAAAATAGTATTCCATCAATTTTAGACATCCTGATATAAAAAAAAATGTGATTTTTCTGAAACTAGAGCGCCACTTCCAACGCACGATTTGAGAGCAATGAAAACACAACTCCAAGTGACCAAAAACGAAAAAGCAAATTCGCAACTACAACAAAACGATGCTTAGATTGCTTTCGTATTTATAGAGACCAGCAGGATAGACTGTTGTTTAGCCACGTGGCTTTAATTGGCCTGAATTACTGAATGAACGACAACGGAAATGGCCGAATTTCCCCATCGCTCCATACAGATTGATTGGCGGCGACTTCAGAGCGTGAGGTTAATCGATCCAGGAAGTGTGACGCTCGACTTTAATTTCCGCCGATCTGAAAGGTCTTTCGGATGTTAATCGTCTTTTATTTCGTGTCAGCTGACAGGTTCTGTTTTGTGCAAATGTAATAAATCAATCAAGAAGGCTCCTTAAAGTTCGTGAGCTTTGCTAAAACAGCACCTGAATTCTTCATATTAACTGACCTGTGCTGAACATCAGTCGTTTCCGGAGAAACCTAATTTATATGAAAACAGTTTCGAACAGTGGCCTAATGAATGGCATATATAAGGTATTGTATGTCAGCATGAGGGGGAACGTTTATGAAGGAATTGCTGAGGGTAATAATCGTTACCTTACGAAAGGATAATGATGATAGAGATGACAGTAAGACTCAGAATTTTGAGTGAGAAAGTAATGCAGATAACGGAGGAACTGATAGAGGTAAATGTGTGGGTTTAGACAAGGAAAAGGGCAAGTGACACAAACGTTTGTTATGAAACAGTTTTTATGAGATGTTTTAGAGTAAAGGGGATAAGCTGTATGCAGTTCGTGAATCTAGAGAAAGCTTATGATAGGTGAAATATCATGTAGAATATGCTGAGGATGTACAAGATAGAAGATAAGGTGTAGAAAGATTGGTGTTTGCAGTGGATACATTGCTTACTGTGAAAGCTGCAGAATTTGGTGGAAGAAGTTTCAACAGTAGTTGGCCTGAGGTGGAAGTGCATGTGCTGCCATAAGACCAGCTTAATTCAACGAGATAAAAAAAAATCCCAAGTGCTGAATCGGACCATATGACATCCAACAAACCACAATAACAAGCAAACACATGCTCAAGAACTGACACGTTTACCTTAACAAGGCATCAAACGATAAAACTGTTGTTTACTCAACCGAAAGAAAGTCTGGGGAAACCAGTCATTCGCCTTCTAAGTTCTAAATCGTTGTGTAGTGTTGGCTGCAGTAAGTGGTACACTGCCAGCAATCTCCGAATCTACATGTTTCAAGTGCCGGTGTCATGTGACCAAAGTTTTATCAAGACGGAGCAGTGCTAAATGCTTTGATGATTATCTGCCATTTTCAAACGAAACCAAGATCGCTACAAAACTGGACAATCTGGAAGCGGTGTTCGTCTTTCGGAGGTAAGGCATATGAGGAAATACACAGCCGATTATTATGGCCCCAGTAGATGAAATTCGTCTTAGCTGCGTCATGGCATGTCTTTTGAGTAATAGTGTATATTGTTATAAAGTGTTGTTGTCGGCCGACTACTGAGAAAAAACACCAAAGCGTCACCGAAAATTAATCTAATAAAATAAGTCCGGGTATCTGAGCATATTCTAATAGTTACAGGAATTATTTTTTTTTACTGTAGACAATACTAGTTCGGTTGCACAAGTTTCAAGTTTTCCATTATACGAATAATTAAAAACAGTTTCTCACAGTAATACATGAATTGACTTAAATTTACTTTGAGGTTAATCAGTTTTAGTTTTCATGCGAAAGCTTCATTGTAAATAAAATAACTCTCAAACACCAAGGCTAACAATTCTTAATTGTAATTGGAGACAATAAGTTGCATATGCAATAGGAAAACTAGCAATTAAAGATTCAACGACCCTTACAACTACCGAGCCAGTAATAAGCCACCCAAGATGAGACTAGATGATAGGAAACCGTTGGTCATTTACTCTTGCCAACCGTTTTACACCAGAGTCTTGATTTAGTCAGTATCAAGATAAGTACGATGATTGACCGAGGTGAGGATCCCTCTTAATTCTCAATACCATGTCATCGAAAACTCAGAACATAGATTTGTGGGAAATTTTACTCTAAATTAATTCTTGCTGGGTATTATTTTTCCAGCTTTGGTGAATAAGCATTCAAAACTCCAAAGGTTGTGGCTGATTGGTTTGGATGTGGAAACTCGAATAGTATTTTTATTTTTGAAATGTGCAGGTAAATTTGTGGGGGGGGAACAGTAATTAACCAAGGACGCTCAAAGTAACAAATGTCAGTTGATAGTAATTTTTATATACAACCGTTTCTTGTAACAGGTGAGGTTTGTGTGTTTAAGGCATTTGTAAGGTTAAAGAAGGAAATTTTACCCTTTTACCACTTAAGGTTTTGTACTTGATTCGGCAGATGAATGTAGATGACAAACTTTTTTGTCTAAAAATATCTTGGAGTTGGGTACATCCTTAAGAAGTGCAAGAATTAAATTTTGTTAATGTTATCGGCTTAACTATAATAATTTAAGACTGTGAAGGAGAAAATACTTAGATAAGGATGAATCTAAAATATTGACCAATGAAGCGTCCTCTTCAACAGACATTTATCCACTATCACGTATCGAACCTCTTTCGTAAGAAAAATTAATATTGCATTACCTAACAATCTTTATAACTGACTTACGAATGAGCGGAAATTGAACCAGAGGAGGTGTGTTTCGGCACATTAAGCTCTTTTAAGTCAGCCATCCAATGTACACCTACTTCACAACGTCAAGCAAGCAACCTCTACCTTTAAATCCACAGTTTATGTAGAAAATTGTAATTCTTTCCGTTTTATGGTTAAGATTTAAAGTTCGTTGAATGGCAGAGTTTAGTCATGCCAACATAAAAAAAAAACTAGAAGCAGAGGAAAGATGTGTAGTTGTAACGACAATGAAGAAGCAGGTAGTGACCAGCATTTCACACTCTCCCACCAGAGTAAAGAGCTTGTGGTGAAGCTTGCTTCCCATGGAGAGCACTTGCCTCCGTCAGACCAGTAAAGCACAGGGAAGTTGAAGGACACTGTACCTTATTACACGTTAGTCTAAGGAGGGATTTTGTATCCAAGCTTTCAAGTTGTTTTTCTTGGTTTGCCTTTCCAGTGAATTTGTCGTTGGTATGCTCCTCTTTTAAAGATGTGAAATTTTGCTCGGTCGGTTGTTTTTTCGACTGATGAAAAACAAGACCATATGGAAATAACAACAATAAGTTGTGAAAGTGTAAAGGCAAACTAATTTGACAGATCTCTGAATGTAGTTGTATCGCAATGACTTAAGAAATATGAAATAGTTGTTGACTTTTTTGGGGTGTACCTTTTGGCGTCTTTGTTGTAGCTGTGGGACAGCAATTTTTTTTTAACCAAACTGAAGCGAATGCAGACTGAAATACGAAGCTGTCAATGACAACTTGATCACGCTCAAGAGAGCGAGACACTTCCAGCTCATTAAAATGCACTCTACTTATTCAGTATTTTAATGCAACGTTAATAACCACACAATTTACTTGAAGCTTGATCGAACCTTAAACAAGCAGGAAGTGCTTAATGCGGTTCTTGAAATCTACCGCTATCCAACCTCTGCGAAGTAATCGGATCTGTTATTAAGTATCAATATCGGATTAAGTTTGCTAGCGTTGATTATACGTAATTACAGACAAATGAAAGCACAATATTTTTTTTTCATTTTTGCTGTACAAGATGAGACACCCAGCAGTAACATACACAAACTAATGAAGAAAAATTTTTTTCAAGTCCCCAAAGTATTTTAAAAGTCTAACGGTGTTTCCTCCCACACGATAAGCAATTTCAAGGTTAGGATGTTCCGGGGGCAACTTGGAAATTTTAAAGCACTGACAAATGGGATTGGCCACGGAGGGCCATGCGTCCGATTCATCTGTACGCCTAAAAAAGTTTAAAATACCCAAGTTCGTTGGTCAGAGCTGAAGGTCGTTCCGTGGTGAGGAGGCCGTAGATTCACGGTTAAATAGCGAAGTCGCGCGCATGAAAATTGCATTGGATGCAGAACCAGCCTTGGTGGACATAGGTCCTCTGGTTTTCATAAGCATAGTTGGTGTGACGATCACCCAGACATTTTTATGATCTTGTTGATAAAAAATAACAGCTAAGTGTAACGGACTTACACAAGCGCATTTGCGCATACACAACAGACATGTCGACAGCTTTTGAAAGCCTTAGGGTCGAGTGAAGATTTTTTCTTAGTAGAATAAATTCTAGATGCTTTTAGTAAGAGTTTCAAGATCGAAATGGTAGACTGATAGATACACACACATATATCTACTGTATATACATAAAAATGGATGTATGTTATGTGTGTGTGTATGTTCCATATACATTCTGAAACGCGTTGAGCAATTTCAACCGAACTTGGTATACATATGACTTACTATCTCGAAAAGAACACTGTGGGTAAGACATCACTGGCACCAAAGGGGCGGGGGGTTGTGAGAAGGGAGTGACAAGTAAAAATAACCGAAAATGACAGACATTAGTGTCTAATCTATAGTTTTTGAGGTCGCTTAGATGAATAGTAATACTTCCAATGCTCTTTAAGTCCAATTTCAGTCCCGTTAGGAAGAGGGGTTGGGAAGGGGGTGACATAAAAATAACCGAAAATGACAGATATTAGTGTCTAATCTATAGTTTTCGAGGTCGCTGAGATGAATAGTGACACTCCCGATGCCCTTAAGTCCAAGTTCAGCCCCGATAGGAAGGCGGGTTGGGAAGAGAGTGACTTAAAAATAACCGAAAACGACAGATGTTAGTGTCTAATCCATAGTTTTCGAGGTCGCTGAGATGAATAGTGACACTCCCGATGCCCTTAAGTCCAAGTTCAGCTCCGATAGGAAGGCGGGGTGGGAAGAGAGTGACTTAAAAATAACCGAAAACGACAGATGTTAGTGTCTAATTCATAGTTTTCGAGGTCGCTGAGATGAATAGTGACACTCCCAGTGCCCTTTAAGTCAAAGTTCAGCCCGCAATGGGAAGGTGGGGAGATGTAAAAATAACCGAAAACGACAGATATTAGTGTCGAATCCACAGTTTTCGAGCTCACTGTGATGAATAGTGACACGTCCGATGCCTTATAAGTCCAAGTTCAAGCCCCAATCAGAAGTGGGGGTGAAAATATAATACTATATGTCAAAAATTCTGGGCAATGTAATTGTAGCAATTATTCTAACAGGAAGGAGAGAGAGAGAGAGAGAGAGAGAGAGAGAGAGAGAGAGAGAGAGAGAGAGAGAGAGAGAGCGAGCTTGAGATGGATAGGAAGTGAGAGAAAGAGTAGAGGGGGGTGTTGGGAGGAGAGAGGGAAAGAGAGAGAGAGAGTGTGAGTTTATCGATTGTCATTCAGAGTCTTAGGCCTAAATTTTATTTTTCATTCTATTCCATGTTATTTCAGATGTAATGGAGAGACATAATTCTAATTAAAATTATGCTTTCATTTTTTTTAATGAGCATGTAGGTTGGTAACAAAAATTTTATGTTACCTTTCATAATCTAACCTAACAAATTTCCTTACTCAGCTTAGTCAGACTGTACCCCAGACCCCTTCCGCTGTTCCGCTATGTACCTTCACAGTGCATTGTTGATCGTTGTTTGCAATGATGAATGTCATCATTGGGATGCACAATTTTATCTTTCTCGAAAGGAATAATCTAAGGTCGTTGTTTAGATCATTGATCTCGTCCTTACCATTCCTGTAGTTTATCTGTCTGCCTCGGGACGACTTACTTTTCTTGTATCTATGCTTTTCGGTCTCTGTTCCATTGAGCCTAGGGAGAGGCTCGATAAGTGGCTTGGTGACATCCGGCGGGTCGCCACCTTCAACATTTGCTGAGTGGAAATCTGTTTGAATTGTTCATTGACCTCTGTTTTATTTTTACTGCCTGTCTTCAGAATTCATGTAATTCATCTAATAAAATTACGACATAATTTCTGCAACCATTACATTGATAGCTCTTCCTTCATTCCTGTTGTCCAACCTTTTTAACTGTTCCATCTTAGTGCAGCTATGGAGCGTTCCCCTTTTTTCTACCTTTAGATCCTTGCACTTCATCTCTTATTTTCTGGATCTCTTGATCTGGCTGGCTAACGACTCCAGTTCCCGTTATTTTCCGGTCCTAAGTGCTGAATGGCCGAAAGTGCCCCAGTGCTTGACTGTACAGCCAAAATTTCATAAAATCAAATAGTCATTACACTGACATATAATCCCTCAACTGTAATAATAATAATAATAATAATAATAATAATAATAATAATAATAATAATAATAATAATAATAATAATAATAATAATATATGCCCATCAGCTTATATTTTGTCTTCTCAGCTTGGTGTACAAGTTTCTTCGTTTCTGCAGGTAAATTGTAAACAGCTGTCCGAAGTTCATTTATTATCCGGCGCTTCGGTAGTCGTTTTAGTATTGAAACGGATTCCAGTGTCACCAGGGGTACTTAATAATAATAATAATAATAATAATAATAATAATAATAATAATAATAATAATAATAATAATAATAATAGGCTTTGTGGGCACCAGCATACTTGGATGAGAACCAAGAGAAGGGAGAATGTATATGAAGGGAGATTTATGGAAGACAGAACGCAGGTAAGACATGATGGGGGAATTTCACAAAAGCCCTTTGCGTCACGTGACACTGAAGGCGAGATTTGTTATTTTGGTGTTGAAGGCGAGATTTGTTATTTTGGGGTAACACTGGATTAATGAAATAGTGCCCTGCACGTATACCGCTACAAACCAATTTCGGTTCTAAATAAATGTGTATTACTGTAAGGAATGGACTTACACGTTAATTGCAATATACCATGTAGGATTTTGCCGTGTTGTTCGGCACACTTAGCTCGACTTCGATTGTATTGTTGTTTAGCTGTTAGGACTGTGATGGTAATTCTGCTATTTTCCCTATTTTTTTTTTTTTTTTTACAAAACCTTTTTTTTAACCTCTTTTTAAAATTCTAATCAGTCGTATTTCGAGGCAATGAAAAGAGATAGTACCTTCGAAAGCTAAATAGATTTCATTTTGATTTCTAAATTTTACATACACAGGAAATGTATAATATATGTATGTATATATATATATATATATATATATATATATATATATATATATATATATATATATATATATACAGTAATATGTGTGTGTATGTATTTATGACTGCTGATCCGGATTACCCTACCTTTTGGTCCTGTTTTTCCTACCATAGTAAAATTACTCAACGCTTTCGTCGGTCATTAACTAATGCTGGGGCAACGGACCGAGCGAGCCGAGGTTGAGAGGGTTTTAAAACCATACGGGTATTATTGCCCATTTAAAGAGAAAAGGAGACATTACGGCAAAAGGCTCCTCTTTAGCGACATAACAGATGAACGCATGTTTACAATACAGCCCCACGTGTTTATGCGATCATGTAGCTTGTCGGGGGAGATTTAAATGGCTTGAACCTGTTGCCTAATGTAAAACAGAGCAGCCGTTAACATGGCTCGGAGAGCATTAGTATATACAAATCCAGCCTGTTGTCGTGTTATGGGTATTTGAACTACCCTTAAATTGCTCTCTAACAGCATAAACAATTCACTTAGAGTGGAGAGAGACCAAAAGTCCTACATTCTGCTCACATGTCCACATTTTTGTAATTAAGGAGAAAGGTATCCTTTACCAAAAAATGAAATGCAAGGTGCTAGAAAACATGTCCTTTAAAGACTGGGACGTCTATATGAAAAAATACTAGCACGAAAACAGACGATGGAGCTTTCCAAGTTGGGAACATTAGAAAAAAATATTTTCGTTTTTTTCATAAATAGCAGTTGCTGGCAGGGAATAGTCGACATCGAAGCGCTAATGTTGCCGTTGCGAATGACGGGAAGGAAAGGTTACGACAGTATAGTGGATATTATTATAATACAAAAGCAGACTGGCATGAAAATGAAGTATTCTGGATCACTTTAATTGACCATTGAGATGCTGGTCAAACACATTGGAAACTGAGAAAACAGACCGTAGTTCTACTCGTTGCTCACAAAACCTGTGTGATCTTACTTGATAGTCTTCGTTATGCTCTTGAAAGCCTTCATGATCTTAATCACACTCTTTAGTCTTGCTTGTCTTTAGAATAGGCTTCTTCACAAAGCTATGGCATATCTGAATGGTATTCTGTTTGGGTGAAGAAAAAAAACTTTTTTTTTAAGCTTTTGAGATCGCATGAATCCTACTTTCTTGAAATATTTTTTGTTGCTTTTGGACATACATAGTGTATATACTGTAAATGCGTGCCTTTGCCTCCGTTGTTCGTGAAAAAATTTTATGCATTTTTCGTATCTGTATTTGTGTGTAGTGTATGTGCTTGCTATTGAATTTTGAATTTAATGGCTATTTATTATATGCTCAAGTATCTGAAAAAAACTAACGAACTTTACAAAACTTGGAAATAATATTCAAAAAAATTTTTTTATATAGTAGCCTGGACTTACCAATTTATATGGAGTAGGCCACGTGGTTTTTCGGTCTCCGCTAACGTCCGAGATGTCAAATGAATTTGCGAGTCCAACACAGCGCTCTAGGTTAGGTGCAGGGGTACCGTATAGGAAATCTATTGTAAGCAAGCAAGC
>NC_089768.1:17040000-17137500 GCF_040412425.1 Macrobrachium rosenbergii | reverse complement strand
TTGTATAAACGTCAAGTAACTTCGAAAGCCTTTTTTTGTAGATTTTATATTATATTGATATTCTAGGTAAGATAATCAGTCGAACATAAATACTTTTTTTCTTTTTGAGATCTGAACGAAGTTAGACTACTGTGTCCAGACCCAATTACGTACCAAGTGAGTCTAGATGTCACAATTTATTTACTTTTCACAGACAACTAGTTAAAGAAATGGCCTGAAATTGCTAGTATTACTCGGCTCTTTAACAAGTTTCACTGTTGGAATAAGAGAAGGATTTTGTTCATCTCTAGATAATAGGTTCTTCAGCGACAGGTAATTGTAGTTTTCAATTAAGGGATTAGTTAATGTGGTCACTTGTTTAAACCTTCCAAAATGCACGCTGTCACTAAGAAATAAAAAAAAAAAATCAAGGTGAAAAGGCAACTCCATTTTCATGTTTTAGGTCATTTGCTGTTTTACAATAGGAGTGAATTTTGATTTGTATTAATGATTTTCTCCAGTGTTTTATTCAAGCTGGCTAGACTGCTGCTTTTAAAGTTTCTGCCCAGTATTATATTTATAACTTTGGTGTCGAAAATTTGCCATCCATTATTTAGTAAATGATTTATGAGAAATGGGTGCAAGTACCATTTAATCTACGAAATGTTTGCCATATCTAAAATTCACCGAATGCTTATTGTATAATGATTTGCTATACAATTTTTTATAAGTGCTGATTAAACATACAATGTTTATTTTATTCCTTAAAATGCCCAGGCATCTTTTATTAGCCTGCCTTTTTTTTAATTTCAGTGTAAGTAATTGACCACCTCGGTACTTTGCATAGTGGTTCGTGGTGAGGTTAAAAGACTTTTAACTGCTGGTGTGGTGAGTTTTATACCATTTGTATCTTAGTGATCGTATCATAGTCCTTTGGAAAAGTAGATTCTTGTGATCTTATCATAGTCCTTTGGAAAAGTAGATTCTTTGTGAATATGTTTTCTTTGAGCCCATTAAAAGTTGTACAGTAGATATATAATATGGTAAAATCCATTCTAGATATTTCACTATTTTAGTTGAACATGGCAATAATGTTGACAGACAGATATGTAGATAATGCTTTGCTAAATGCGAATGTTTTAACATATAAAGGTTTTGTTTTTTCATAAGTGTAATTCGACTGGCAGTATTTAAAAATTGATGAAGTCAACACTTTCCCCCTCTTGCATTAAGATAAATACATGTGGCTGGTCCTAATCTGCCCTTAAATGGAAGACTGCAGTATCTGCAAAAATACAAAACTGAGAAAAATGGTATTTACTCTCTTGCCATACTATTGATTTTGCAGATACTGCAAATGGGCCCCCCTAAATACTCGTGGAAAGCATTGAAGAATCATTCTGAAACTGCAGTAACATGCATATTAGGGTTTCACAAGCCCAATAGGTGGCATATCACAATTCCGAAAATTTTGCAGATAATGCGATTTTCCATTTTAGGGCAGTAATGTTCTTTTTAAATTCGAAGACATAGCTATAAAATACTTTCAGTGAATGGGGAAAGTAGCCACTTCTTTGAGAAACTTTGCAATCTCTCTCTCCATTCCAATGGAAGATAAATTTATCCTATCTTTAATTCATGGTAGTCACATTTTGTACATTGTCTGAACTGTTCTCTTTCATAGATTGTTCTTTCATACAGTTACCATTACTGTAAGTAGAATTTTAATTTATTTTTGTAGCACATGCATCATGGTTTATGTCAGTTTTGTTGAGATTACAACTACCAGTACACTTAATATTGCAATGCTTAAAGTAAATATATTTAAATGCAAATTCTTTCTTAGATTAATAATACATCTGAGACACCAACAGCTTATCTTAGACTGAAATGAATAGGGTTTAGTATACTGGTTTTCCAGTCTTTTGATATTTTGGTTTTCAGGATTGTCTTTTAGAGGTTGCTGTCTTAAGTTTACATCTTGACTTATGTAACTGCTGCATGCTTCTTATTCTTTATATTTTGTATGATATCGTCTTTTACTGCCTCTTCACATATTGCATATAGAGCTTAGTGATCTGCTTGGTGTATCAGTATTTTTTTCATAGCTGGAACCTGCAATGGTATACTAAGGTGATGGCTGGGTGGGAGCTCCTCTTTTGAAGCTTGTAAAAGGGTGCTGCTTCATGACGCTGGCCTTGTTTTTATCCTCCTTGGCTTAACATGTGCTGTCGACATTATGTTGCAAATATTTAGTCCTCCAGCAACTCATCTGCCTTTTCAGGTCTGTCACTTACATGCTTTCAGCACTGGAATGGCAGCTCAAATGTTGGCTGGGAGACAGTGGAGCCAAAAATGTTCTTGAGATCAACCATCTTGGGTTTCCCATCTGCATCAAGTTCCACATTGAGAATGGAGGCAGACAGAGGTTGATGGCATTCATGATCAGGGTGTCCACAGATAAACAACCAAAAGCAAATGCAATCACTCTCCATATGCCTCTGTTTTCAACAATAAAACTGTCTGATTCCGATGAGCAAACATACAGTTCTGCCTCCACAACATTACAGATGAATAAAGAAGGCAGACTATGTACTAGAGTTGATCCCAGATGCCCTTATCCCCCAGACTCCACATTGGCACAGTGCTCAGGGTGGATCATATGCAAGGACCTCATGCATTCCTGATAACCAATCTCTCCCTGCCCCGACCTGCCTGCACCCAACAGGCCTTCAATCCCATCCACAAACTTTCATACTCTTCTGGGAGAACAATAGCCTAATTGGCAATAAAAAGTCATTCGGCATACAGCCAAAACGGATGCAAAAAACAAACCTGGCACAGTTTAAGCATGCCACCACATCAGTATATAGTAGTGGGCCCCCTAACCCCATCTGATGGTGCTCGATGCATATTTATGGTTAAAGAACACTGAATTCGGTGGCCAGAAACAATATCTGTGTTGTCTTTAGTGCCTCTATGCCCCTAGAATAAACATATGCATCAGTGTTAAAACATATGTATACTTATTCCATTAGTATCATGGATTGTTACTCGGCACTATATTTCTTGTTCCCTTTATTTAAGGGCCCATCCTCACGTGGAGTAAATGCCAGACAGGTAACCACTGTCACCAAATCATATTCAAGTTTGCCATTTTGAACTTTGTGGGGGCAGCCACAAGTGTGGTGATTTCATACTTAGGGAAAGCATAAAAATGCTGCTGCTGAACTTCATCTTACCAGCAACTCTTCACTGCCTAGTCTGCTGCGTGGGTAACACAGCAGGTTGCCCTAGTACTGGCCAATAATTGGGGGGAATTGCTGGTCTGGTAACCATACCACAGAAGTGAGGAATACTGTATGCACTTAGCAGGCAGTACCCGTTGGGCACTTACCCCTTGTATGGATGGGGCCATCAACTTGTGAAAAATTGCCCTGGCACTCTTTAAGTGTGTGTGGATGCTTTAAAGTTGAGACTTTCACTGCTACTTCGAAATGTCAGGCTCCTATGCCTAATTGGCTTTAACCAGAAAGCTATTCAAAGCTTTGAAGTTTGGTAAATAAATTACTGAACTTTTTTGTTTATTACGTATGCTCTTATGAGGGAAGTTAATATTTTGTCCCATTTATTTGCCTCTCGAACAATTGTAATTTTTTCATTTAAAGTAGCATTCCATTGTTGCTGACATTTTCTTTGCTGTACTCATAATTCAAATTTTCTTTGTCATCCAAACATGCCACAAGCAGGTGTTCAGCATCTGTTATCATAATTTTTTTTTCTATTTCTGTAAGACTGTGGATTCATTCTCCAGCCAGGTTCTATCCTTAAATTAAAAATTATTAGTTTTTCTGAACTTGAAAATTTCAACTCCAATAAGATTAGCCTTTTGTTGAAATTCAATAATCACACAAAGGAGAGAGAAGTGATGATCTTCTCTCCACAATGCAAGGAGGGAAAGTGCCTGGACAGCATGGGTAGGGTGGGGTTATTCTCCCATTCGACTCCTATCACCGCCATGGCATCCCTTTGTTTCCAAGGTCAATGGTTAGTTCATGCATGCAAGCTGAGAATTCCATCTGAAAGGCAATGGTTTGTATCCCCATAGTAATAATTTAGTATTTTTATTATTCATTTCTCTTATTTTCAAATACAAACAATTTAATGTAAAGAAAGTTGCTTTGCAAGTTGCATTTTAGGCTGGTTTGAGTTACCGGTAGCCCATTTTTAGTTAAGAAAAACTGCTGTACACAAGAATTTTGTCGCTTTCAAATCAGAGTGAATTGAAAAATAATGCAGAATTAAAGTATGGATATGTATTTCAAATATTAAATACAATTTTCTAGACAATAATAAAACCTACTTCTGATAATAATATAACAGAGAAATTCACTAGGTTATTATTATATGAGAATAGATGCTTTGCTATAAGACAAGCAATGGAGTAAGAAACTGCCTTAATGTAGAAAAACATAGGCACATGGAAAAAATCACATATACATACCTCTTTAAAGAAGCAATATCACATGTCCAACATTCAAGAAGAAAAACTCTACACTGTAAACTATAGTCCTGTAGGTGTATTTTGTTAGATACAACAGAGACATTTACAAGTTATTTCAAGTTACATATTAAACTAATAACTTCTTATGTGAAGAAAGTTTAAATCAAATATACAAACATTTTATCGTACAATCTATCACACTTATATTCTTGTTTACATTTACAGAGAAAAATATAAGGTAGGGCAACATGAAACTAACTTAAAGACCTTAATTTCAAATATGCCTAACTGAAATGCTAAAATAAAAAAAAACCAATGGTTTGTGATAAAATTAAGAAAAAATCATTCAGGGACCTCCCACACTGAGAACATAAAAAAATGCAGTAACTATGTACAAGCATTCATAATTTTATACACTGGGACCTCTGTAAATTTTGAAGCAATGTGTAGTATGACATTACCCATCCATCACATAGCCAGTAATAAACTATCTATCAGCATAAGCAAATACTACTAAAATCACATGTACTACTCTTTAGTGTTATACAGTAATATCAAGAAATTTAGTATTTTGATTAAACAAGATAATTATGATTAAATACAATAATCACATATATTACAAATCTTGATACAAAACACAAATTGCCTCTAGTTTCTGTTTCAGTATTTCATGTTTAAGCTTAATGAAAAGCATGACTCATCAACTTATAAGTCTGAAATGTTTTTATCGATGTGAAAAAACCCCACTTTTCTATTCCCTCATTAACTGACAAAACTTGGTAACTTGATATTTTTTTTTTAAATATCAAACAGGAGATCCCATAAGGGTAACTTCTGGCTAGCACTGTGCTGTAATTCTCTCAACATGACCAGCTTATGTTGTTGCTACATTATCTCTTGGCAGAACTACTTTCGCTGCCGAACTTCAGTTTCATTGCTGTGGTCTGCATTATTCTTCCTGAAGAGACAAGATTATTACAGTTAATATCAATTAAAATGTCATTCTCAATTATTGATTCAGAGCACTAGCTGACCTTTTCTCATGTATCTGGATACACATTTTCCAACAACTGTTCACCCCTGGCGAATCTACATGAGACCTACACAAAAGCATGGCTTGAGCATATTTTCAAGGACTATACAGAACTTCTTAGGCATTCCAGTCATATTAACATAGTTCTCTGCAGCTATCATGGTAACACAAATTAATTAATTTGTACTACCACAGCTTTCAACCAAGAATAGAAAACTTCATAGTGCTCCATATTTTTAGCCTGGTTTGACTGCACATGAGAAGAGGAGAACACAGACAGGGCACAGATGAATACCTGGACCACATAGAAATTTATGCAGAAAATATACAAGACAGAAGAATAGAAAGAACATTTCAACCTGAACCTTAAGGTGGAAAATCTGATTTAAAAATTAATGATAATAATACGCAAAAAATTCAAGGATAAAGCTGAAGCATATGTTGGAAAGCAATTAGCTTTAAAAATGAGTGCTAGTAGATGAGCACTTGTGACAGTGAAAAGTTGAAAATCATGTATGGAGAGTGTGCACAGTCATTTACTGGATTCTGATACGGCTGAACAGGATTCACATCAAATTGTCAGGTATGTGTAAGGAAAAGGGATGGCCTGTAGCTCCTGATATCAACAAAAAATAAAAAAAATATCAAGGTAACTGACACCTTCCTTACTACTTCCCTTAGTTAAAGATTGCATGGTTTATTATCCTTACTACTTCCCTTGATTAAAGATTGCATGATTTATTATCATTATTACTTCCCTTAGTTTAAGATTTCATGATTTATTATCCTTACTACTTCCCTTATTTAAAGATTGTATGATTTATTAATTTTTTCTGTTCAAAACAGAAATTTCTTGCTAAACAGGTACTTAAAACAAAGAATAGAAAGCTTCAAAGAGGTACATATTTTTAACCTGTTTTGAGTGCACAAAAACATTGAGAACAGGGTTCAGATGAAGACCTGGACGAGAAGGAAGCTTATGCAGAAAATAAACAAAACAAATGAAGTGGTCGATACCAGATGGGGAGACCTTCCTTGAGTGGGGAAGGCCCTTCTCTAAGGCAATAACTTTCAACTTCTTTATTCCCTCTTTGTGGACTCAGACAACAACCAACAAAAGAGGTTAGAAAAAGGTCCTCCAAGTTATGAAAAAAGGGTTTACAAAGTACAGTAAACCCCCCAAATTTGTGATCTCAGGATTCACGGATTCACATATTCACGGATTTCTCTGTGGAACATATCTATTCATCACTTGTGGAAAATTTTACCATTCACGGTATTTTTCACTGAGAAATATTCACTAATTAGTGTATTTTCATGACTAAATGCACTTTTTGTGATAACTATTAAAATACTCAGGTAATGCTCGAGTTACCATAATTCACCTTACGATAATTCGATTTTGTAATGGGGTAAGCAATTAATACAGATAGACAATATTATTTTTAAAATATTTTTAAATTTTACGCGGGCGCAGGAGCAGCATAATCAGGCAGCGAGAGACCAAATTACAATAGACCAACTTCTTTTCCTCCATCTCTTTATCCCATCTTCTAGCTAAAAAAGTAAAAGAGAATGTTAAAAGTATTGTCAGTAACGTTATACTCTTGCGTAAATGTGTACAGCCATAAACAACTGACTGAGAAACTGTTGTTTTGCTTATAACTGAATCAGATAACGACAGCCATTTACCTGGTATTTCAACCATCGTATAAGTAAAATATCTAGAGATTCACTTACACTAACTAGAAGCAAGAATAGCGCTCTGGACTGAATTAGATACAGCAAAATAAACACCGCATAAACGATTTCCAAATGAAAACATAACTATGACTGCAATTTATAATGCAAAAGCAATATAAGAATATATACAATATTACTGGATACAGTGAATTTAGGCATAACATTTTAAAAGATGCATATTCATTATGTTGATGTTTGTATAATACAATATGCGAATATACAGTACATTATAATGTAAGCTACACTACCATATTTGTATACAATGTACCATATTGTAGGCTGAGCTAATTCTTGTTATTCAATTTCTCTTTGCACTGAATTATCGTAAGTCATTTTGCATGAACCTCCAGAATTAGCCGATATTAACAATTACTATACTGTGTATGTATAGAGTATATACTTCATAGTGTAGGCTAGGCTACCATATATGTATACATGGTACCGAATACCCTAGTGTAGGCTAGGCTATGTTCGAGATACGGTTTGGTATTTCTTACGTTTTTTCCAACAAATGATGGTTTTTTTTGGAACTTAGCCCATCGTAAGTAGGATAATACCTGTATAAGCATTTTTAGTTTGTTTTGTATCTTTGTTTTGTATCTGAACTATCAAAATAGGCAGTTTTAAGTGTTTTTAGAAGGGTTCTAAGTTTAGCTATTCGCTGGGGGGGTGTGGTATGCATCCCCCGTGAATACGGGGGGTTTACTGTAAAGATAATCACCTTAAAGATTTTAAAAAACGTTTCTAGTTCATAAATTTTTAAAAATTACAAAATAGTAGTACCGTGACTACTTAGCAAGCAAGCAGCTGTTCTCTGATCTCCTTAACAGTCGATACCTTTCAATTTAGAAATTACAAAGAGATGAGACCAGAACAGTGGAAATAAAATGTATTGCAGTAACACACACACACACACACAAAAAATGGATGCATTACCGTGCAAATAGTAGAGCTAATAAGACTGCTGGAGTATGCCTTTAACTACAGTAGTACTCCTTTAACAAGTACTTCCATTGTAACATATATTACTGGTAACCGCACACTAGTTACCTTGCTTAACTGCTTAAACACTAGCTTTGTTTGCTAGACTGTTCAAGCACTAATTGTTTGCTTAATCACACTGGTAATGGTAAAAGTAGCAAGTTTAAAAATCTCATAAAACAAAATCACTTACTGTTCATTAATATCATCCAAATCAGACTGGGCCAAGTTGGGCTTGATGCGACGCTTCTCATAGATGAAAATAATGGCACACAGAATGGTTACTTCGGCTACAATACCCAAGAAGGGCCACAAAGCAGCGTAAATGTCTGAAAAATGAAATAATAAAATAACTCGAGCAGTATAAATATCTGAAAAGGAAAAAATTAACTGGTAAGAATTAACAATGAAAATATCTCCATGAATTAAGATAACATTATTCACAGAAAAACGAAATGCCTAAACTCTTGTTTGAAACTGTCTAATCCTGTGTTTAACTTCTCTACTGGAAAATCAGATATGACACACCCTTATTTATATGTGAATTGTGAGTAGGAACATGCTTTGGAACAAGGAATGGATTTTCAAACTTGCACAAATCAAATACTGTATAACCAAAACTACTACTGGATGTTACAAAATTCAAAAACTTCTCAAAATTGAATGCTTTAACCAAACTCAAATTCATCTCATCACACTGACTTGATACAAAATTCTGCAACAGAACTGAGATCACACTGACTCAAAAACTATTTAGTTTTCACGGGTATTTGTTCAAATGGTCTAATAACGCACACCTGCATTATATGTATATGCAAAAGTTACCACCACTTTAGCTTTAAACAAAACTTCAAAAATATAAAACAAACAGATGGTTTCAATAAAATATCATTTGCTTTACCTTTGACTCTAACTTCAGTAGTTGTGTTTAGATGAAGTGAGTACTGTGAAATTAGGCACACATAATTGCCATAATCACTCTTGAGTATAGGCTGGATCAACAGGATGGCATTTGACACATTGTATGTGTTTGCAGAGAAGACTAATCTTGTGTTGTTTTCTTCTGGCTGCAAAGGCTCTCCATCTGTGGACATAAAACAAAATAACTGAAATATGATATATGCCTAAGAATGAGAATCTCACACCCCTAATAAATCAAAATAATTTTGCAGCTACTTTTTCAAACATGCCATCTTTTGCCCCTCAGGTACTATCCATGAACTAATTAAAAGTGTAATGCAAACTGCATCTGAATGTAAAACTCTTGGAAGAGTGAATAAATGATTAAAAATAAACTTGATAATAATTCATCATACTGAAGTGACCATACTAGATTCATGTTATCCTCGTACATAAATGATGAAACAATCAGCTATCCCTATCAGAGGTTTTCTGAAAAAACTTTGGCGCATACAAATACTACTTCCATCATTGGTAACTTACTTTAAAAATGCATACTTATCATATGCAGGTAATAAAGTTACAGTACTAATGAAATATCATGAGAATCTTCTAACCTTTCAACCACTGCACATTAGGGTGAGGGTTTCCTTCCACCAGACAAGATAGTTTAAGCTTGTCATTCTCCAAAACTGTGGTAGATTTAGGGAGGTGTTTATGAAGCTGTAGATCTGGAAAGAAAAAAATTTTTAAAAGTGTTTGCAATGATATTTTATAAATGTTTCAAAGACTGTGAGAACTGCAATTCATGCAATTACAATACAACTCTCTATAATTGACATAACTGTACATTCAGGACATCCAAAACTGATACCTCTATCACTTTAAAAAATACAGTAATTTTGGCACATAAATACAGCACAAACAAGAGATGAAAAAAAAGTTTTTAATATTTAGATTCAGTACAGCCCACCAAATGCTGAAAGCAGTACAAATGCCATGCAATTTCAAAGAAATCTGGCAAAGCACCAATACTGCATGTTACGAAAACATCGACAGTAAAATACAAGCAGCCCACACTTTACTGAGCCTATTGCAAAATCTGAAGTGTAAGCTTCCTGTAATGTTAAGAAAACCAGCATAAAGAGCATCATTATTGCACATCATCCAGTAATCTGATCCTTTCTACAATACTGAGACCATTTCTTTAGCTTAATGTATAGGTCAAACAATACAATAAAGTGGAAAACAAAACCTCTTTTTGGAGGTACCAAGTCTTGTAAACATTGTAGCAAATGTTTACAGCTATTCACTTGACATTCTTTCAATGACTATTGGTATATCAGCTGGAAAAATATGTTTTTATATCACAAAAATGTCTTCATACTTACTCATTAATAATATATATACCTATACTGCCTCCTGCAATGTTTCCAGGTTCACTAGGTTTCTGTCTGACAAATAAAAGATACTCTTATTGAGCATGTGGCCTGAGAATCCTCAGGATCTTGGCCAATAATCTACTTTTCTGTGTGGACTGCATGTCAGGCAGCACAATTCATGGGGCTGGGCATTCATACCTGTTCTGGTTATGCCATCTCAATTCTCTACTACAGCTAATAGGACTATGTTCTCTGAGACTTGCTTCTTCATTTAGCCCATGATAGAAACACTCTGGAGTTATTGCTCCTCAAGTTCCTGTTTTAGATACATGTCCTCCAATACTACAATCACCTAGAATGCCAATGCAAGTATGCTTGGCATAATTAAGACTTCAAATATAAACAGATTAGACACTAAAAAAATACAGCACTAACAAAGCACAACAGTCAAGGTCCAAACATACAAAAAAATTAATGTAACAAATCACTATTATACTAAATAAGTACACTAAATTAAAAATCAGTGCATTAACCAACATATGTAAAAGAAAGAAAAAAACACCAAAGTTACAGGAAGCAACAGTCGATACACTTAGCACAAAAAATACAATTAAATTATCCTACTTGGGATAACAAAGTAGAACACTAATGTTAGGACGGAAAGCCCAGAAAAACATATAAGGTTCATACACTGTACCAAAAAATTCCCATTTGTGATAAAAGTAACCATGATCCTAGTTCAAAAAATCCCAATCTCAAAATACCTAAGTGATTGTGCTGACTAATTAACAACCCATTAGCAAGGGCGTCACAAAAAATGACCTATAAAACCTTCAACAAACCATTAACAATGTTGCATGTCCAGAGTGAGGTGGCTGAATAAAATATATCTAGGGTCCACAGAGCACATGCTCAGTATTCATAGAGAAATATACCTGCATATTTGATACATGGGGTTGTGATGAAACAAAAACTGAGTATAGGCATAATATATTTCCTCCTACCTCCATAATAAAAAATGTAAGAAAATTGAAAAAATGTCTTTAGTCACACACTTAAGTGTAGCTTTGCTTGATAACCAAATATTGGAATGGAATATCAAAATTTAGGCCAAAGGTCAAGCACTGGGACCTATGTAATCATTCAGTGCTAAACAGGAAACACAGTAAAAATGTTTTAAAGGTGTAACAGGAGGAAAACCTCACAGTTGTACTATGAGACAAAATTGTCAGGAGAGGGTGGAAAGTAAGATGAAAGAAACAGAAGATGAATGGAGATAGAGTACAAGGAATGACAGGGGTTGCAGCTAGGGGGGAAAAAGGGGCACTGCAAAGAACCGTCAGTAATGCCTACAATACACTGCATGAGGTGCACTGATGGCACTACCCCTCTAAGGCGGATAACAAAAAAATGCCCTACCACATTTTGCTATCACTCCACAAATAAAATGAGTTTGCACCACTAATGTCAAATAAAGATAGCGGACTGTCACAGTGTTTTATACAGATATGAAGTTAAAAACAGGAACTGTGATGAGTTATGCCAGTCTTTATGAATTGAACAGATTAGCTTTACTGGGTAGTGATCAATTAAAAACAAAAAACAAAAGGCGGCTTTAAAAGTCACTTGCTGGTACAGCATATTTTATGGGCTCACTACCAAAACGGTTCCATTAATCCCAGATTAAGAGAATTCTACTGTACATAAATAAATCAGGTACTGTACAACTTATAAAGAAAAATATCTTTCTAAATATGAAAACTTCCAGAGAAATCTCCAGTAATATCAATATCATTTATTCAACTTCGATAGTATGAATGTGTGTCCTGTCTACTACTTACCAACAAGATAGAAATACTTTTCTTCTTCACCAGGTCCTTTGATCAAGCAGCTAAATTCTCCCAAGTCACTCTCTGATTGAGAAGTTATGTTCAGTGTGGAGTTATTGTATATTTGGTAGTGGTCATTTGGTTCAATTTCTGTTCCATTCTTCTTCCTGAAATAAAAACAAAGGTTATTACTCACAGTCCACAAATTATTCTTCTAGACATGTTAGTGAATATTAAAAAGAATGCCAAGTTGTCATTTCTTTTGTGTTCATTCTTTAAAAATCACAATTATTTCAGGCAGAAACACTGTGCAATGCCTTATATGGCTATTGCAATACCTAACTGGTACACATAAACAATGACAAAAGCAAAACCAATGCAATAAAACTCACCAAATGGTTTCAACATTTGTAGCATTATAGTCACATGTGAGTAAGAGAGAGTGGTCCTTTTTGAACAGCCTTGTATTTTCTGTTTCAGTTGGTGAACCTGAAATGGACAAAACTATTTATAAGAACATTCCTGGCTATCCCTACAGCATACTGTACCTGACAAATATTTCCCTTGTCTTTCCTGTATGGAATTGATATTTTGGTCATTATTTTTATTGAAAGATTGAAAAATTTGCTCTTTTTCCTAAAACAAAAATCTAAAGAGCAAAAATGTTTTTGTAACGTAAAACCCCACATTTCTCCCAAGTCTTCAACTGCTGGTAAGAAAGTTGCTAGACCATCCAAACTTCAACTGATAATTGGGTACTATTGTGACCACTTTAGTTAATGACAAAGCTCCCTTTAACTTACTACTTGAATTACTATTCTGTTCTGAAGATAATAAACTTGCAGTCACAGATGAGTAATTTCCCAAGGAAATCACGAGATTGGCTTCCATACGTGATCTAATTTTTTTTTTTTTACTACTTTAACAATTTTTTTCTTACATAAAGACTCCCAACTGTTCCAAATGGATGATATCCTTAACCTATAAGTTCCATACACTGAGTAGCCTGGTATGTGCAGAACAAAGTTCACAATTTGAAAGTGATTAAAGTATCAATTTTAATTTTAGCTGGTGAAGGTGAGCCTTAATCTTTGCTGAACTTTAAATGACTTACTGGTCACTTAATCAAGAATACACTTTCCTCTCTAAAGAGACTATGAGCAATAATACCTCTGAAGAAGCCAAATTAAAAAATATTCGCAAGTGATGAGGATTTCTAAACCTGGATAAATCCTCACAAGAGATACTTTTTTACAGTTCCTTCTTGTATACTGATGACCAATACTATAACAGGAAAACTAAAGGAATGTGTGCTTCTTTAAGTATGACACAGCTATCATACAATTCCTTTTCAGAAAGTGTGGCTTAAAGAAGCTTGATGATTTGTTATTATGATTCATACCTACATCTCAAGATATGACAATTTGCAAAGACTTTCAATGTGACTTGGCTCCAATACTAATGTGCTGTGAGCAATTCACAATAATGGTGTCAACAGCAAATCATCATTCCTTGGAAGTGACTCTATACAGCTGTGGATTCCATTAAGTATTGCAAAATTAAGTATTGTAATGCACTAGTTACTTGATCTTAACACAAAAGGTGCTAATGGGAGTTCCCTGCTGATGTAGGGTTATGACCCCTGCTGATGTAGGGTTATGACCTCACCTGATTCCAATGACTATCCTTGTCATTGGAATCTTAGAAGTGTAACCCACTGACCTTTGCAGCAAAGCAAATACCTCTTCAGCAACCACTGTTTCACCTAAATAAGCAATATGGTCACCAAACCAGCTTCAGTACCACAGCCAACAATGAATCCTAAACATGTTAGGAGAATCCTAATCAATACTGCAGACAGGAATATGAATACAATTTTGATCTTGCTAATTTAGTTCTTATAAGCCAATAGGTCAAATTGCAGGTCTGGCAGAGAAGTTGGTTCCACAATATTTCTATCACATACCAGCAAGAAGAAACTTGTATGTCTTCATATGGGTAAGACTCTAGCCCACTGTCCAGGTAATACAGATGCCTGACTGATGGAGTTTGTGGCAGTTATATAAACTTTTTAACTCATAATTAACATTTAATTACACAAGGAGTTCTAATTACAGACTTGGGCACACTAGGGACCAGTCCTGTAACTAAATAGAGTAATCTGTCATCTTCAATGATGTCACTTGTACAGGAAGCATAAGAATCCATAACTACAAGCTCAGGCAGAGACACAATTGCTGGCAAACACTGTTAGGATGTTGGATTATTAGACCAGCAGAAATCTCAAAAATACTTAATGAACAGTTGAGTTTTGCCAAAGTATCTGATGGATACCTTCCATGTGTCTTTAAATGGCAACACAAGATTCATCAAATATGCAGAGTAATTTTATAAGACATGCCAGTACTGCTGTTGGTTACCCTGATTCTTCCTGCACTGGTTGTTAGTCAGTGACTGTACACAGCTTTGTGAAAGGTAAATCACACTGACGCCACTAGAGGACAACACATTCTTTGCCCTCATTCAAATTATCCATGGTTATCTCTACAATGACTGTCCAAGTCTACATAGTATCTGTCGCTATCTGAAGGACACTGGCATTACTATCCTTAGATCTTCCCACACTATGCCACCCATCCCACAGTACAGTGCTAAGCATGCAGTTACTGCCAATGGTCTTGCCTTTCTTTCTGAGTTCAGTAGCATAGAGTTTTCAACAAGTGTTTTCCTTTCACAGTCTAATATTTCTCTGAGTTTATTTTTTACTTCTGTATTTCTTTGTCAATATTGGGCTCACTGAGGCTTTGTAGCATCCTGTTTTTCCAACAAGGGTGGTAGCTTGGCTATTAATAACTACAATAACTAAACATCAGATGGAGATGATCAATACTGATGATATCAGCCATTATCATCATTGGTACGTCATACCTTAGCATCATCCACTGGGTCATGTCATTTATACTAGAGAAGTGGAAAAGTATTACCTGTTATACAGTACTCAAGTTATAAACAGAGAGCTAAAATGCCTTGAAACAATTCTTGCATTTACATCCAAAAGGAGTAACAGTATTAATATAACTGACATCCACATACAACTGACATCCACATACTGTACACAATTTAAAACAATGTCACACAAAATAACTCATGCAAAAAAAAAAAAGTATATAAGGTAGAAACAGAATGATGATTTGAAACTCACAAAGCCTGACAAACCACTTGTTATAAAATTATTATCAACACAGTGATTATATAATTTAATTTGGATATCCAATTCAAACTCATACAGACAATTTTATATTTGGGTAAAAGAAGGTACTGTATTTGAAAAAAATACATTTCTGTAATTTTCATAACTTATAAAACTATGTGCAAGCTAATAACTGAACTTTTAAAAATAAGATATGGATAATTTACACTGAAGCTTCGTGCTATGTGGCTAAATAACTATCCAATGCACACAATGTACAATTAGCAACAATTACATATACAATACTGAACACTATTTTCTTGCAAAAGTTCATTTTTCAAAACCAAGTTCTCTACTTACTACTCTAAGTACAACAAAAAAACTTCATCTACTTTGCATTCTTAAAACTGGAGAAGATTGTTTTATGTATAATAATACTTAAGCAGCCACATATGAACAACATTTACGCAGTCTGAATAAAAAATACATTACTTCTTGAACATATGAAAGACACTTGGCATGTCGCAAGTTTTATTTAAAACTTCAAAAAAAGTGTTCGTAAAACTGATTAAAGAGGCACATAATTTTTTTTTTTTTTATAATTCACACAATTGTTGATTACAGAAGACAGACAGTTATGTATATGGGTACTGCTGTATTGGCCAAATGAATATACACTGTAGGTATACTTGAAGCAAAGTCACTTAATTGTAGTGAATTATGACAGGTGTCAGCACAGCCATTCCAAACCTGTACACTGTTGTCCATTAGAACAATTCAGCTCCTTAACAAGCACTTGGTGAGCATTAACATTCATATATTCCAAATGGACTGATGGCTTTTGAGGTAATGTTCTACATTATGTAACACTAAGTAACTTACTCCAAAACTGATTCTTTGTTAACTCTAATTACTGAGCTCTAAGAAACTTCTGTCTTAAAGAAAAGACTTAACGATGTCACTGGTAAATTTGGCCACAAGTCAGTCACTGACATAATACACTCTATGGAAATAAAACAATATCCCTAAGGCTCTAAAGTAAAGATTTCTACAAATACTGCATTTTATTGCTTCACGGGGCAGTCTCCAAAAAGACAATATACCGTCATTTCTTTCAAGAATACTAGCAAACTTACCAGCAATTTTTCTTTTAAACTTACCAAGGGTATATCCCACAAGAAACTATATACTAACTGGCTATCATACAGGTGTTACTGTACCCACATGAAACTATATACTAACTGGCTATCATACAGGTGTTACTGTATATATATCTTTAAAATCTACCTAGCACTACTTTCCAACTCAAATTATGCTAGCCTTAAATATCTACAGTACAGTTCAAGTAACGCTTTACATACAGTACAATGGACATTTGAACCAGCTAATTATATTTAACCAAAACTTATACAAGCTCTGTAATCTCTCCAACTAAACTGTCAGCAAGAAAATATGCCAGAATCTATCCCTTACCACTTATGACAAACACAGAATGAGAATGTGTTGTGATTGGGGAACACCTGTACTCTCCTGCATGAAAAGTGTGAGCTCTGGCCACTTTCAACTGACTTACTTTATAGCCCTGTGGTCCTGGTCCTTCAATCATTGTATATCTGACAGCAATGAAGACACTTTATGTCAGCTCATGAAAATATAGCACTCACTAATTATTTATAGTACAGGTATACCAGAACAACTCTCTCCACAAGGGAGGACTAGTAATGTCATGTAACTCATTTCTTCAATTCAAATTGACTTGAACTATCTACAGTTAATTTTTCTGGTCATCAAATAACATCAATATTGTACATTTACAATGTACTGAATATAGGTTTATTTCAAATACTTCTTACCCAGCCTCGCCAGGTATAATAGCTCTTCCATTAATCGTCCACTGAAGATATTCAGACATATCTATGGTACAAGTTATCACAAATTTCTCCCCTGCCGCAACAAAATGATGACCAGAATATTCAGAAGACCTACCGATTGATGAAGAACCTGATGAGCCACCAACACTGCCACCAGCTCCTGAAACACAAAATGAAACATATGAAAATTGATATGGAAAAAATTACACTGCTTGATATAAAATATTCAGATAATGAAACAATGAATGACTGTACAAAATTTACATAAAAAATATAAAAAGATATGAATATATAATACAACAAGAAATAAGCAGGTTAATGAATAGTTATGTACTGTACAATTAAAGCACATTATGCAGTACCTGATATGCCTCTACTGCATATATATATATTTTTTAAATAAAACTTCATGAGATGGTGCTCAATCTTTACAGATGAAATAATTATGGTGATAGATTTACATATTTTCTAACTAAAGAAGATAACAGAACTCTACATCACAACTTACATAAAAATTTCACCAGTTTATAAATGATAAGTCAAAATAAAGTGTACCTTGCTTCTTTTTTCTAAACATGTGAAATTCAAGCCTGAAGTGTGCTAGACATAAAAAAAATGTACTGGGTACACCGTACAATACAACAATCATACAAAACATTCATAGCTACTACGTATAAAGCTAATTTACACATTTCCTGTGTTTCAAATCTGCTCTTTTTCAGAACGGGCATGCTAGGTGTAATAAATGACAAATATGAGGGGATAAAATAGCAGGTCCTGATCCTAGGGATGTTAGGTACCATCCCAAGGCTTTGACAACAATATATATGGAGGTCAGATGAGAGGGGCTGGCTCCAGGCAGGACAATATGAAGTGTAATCATAAGATTCATTAACCATACTCTACTATTGTTGGACAGAGAAAAAAATATATATTAACATATTAAAAGGTTATTAATTTGCTATTAAGCATCCAAAGAATAAACAAAATCAAATCAGATTTGCAAGTAATTCATTTAAATATTTAAATATTTACCTACACGTTAAATATTTATTTAAATGGATCATTCGTAAACCTGGCTTTATTTCTACCCACATGGGTCGTCTACTCTTTAGAAGCTTAATGGCAACTTAATAACCTTTTAGTTAGTTTCTATATACTGTATTCTTTTCTATCTAATAATAACAGGGGATGGTTAATTAATTTTATGATTAAACATGCTATTGTCCTGCCTAGAGCCAGGCCCCTTATCCGTTGTCAAAGCCTTGAGACGGTACATAACATCCCCCCTCAAATTTCTGTCATTTTTGGATGGTGTGGGTTCATTAGTAATAAAGAAGTTTTGGTCATAGTTTCAAAGTGCATTAATGTCATCATAAAAACTACTGCAATATAATCCTTTTGTCAATAAATAGCCAATCTACAAAATATAGACATAGAAGCTGCCCATAAAATATTTTTCCATACTATATTAATCAAACAAATATTGTTTTTATAACTGTCTGTACATGTGAATTTATGTACAGTATTAATATAAAGTACATACTATACTGTATTTAGAAAAATACTACACACAACATCAAAGATGAGTGAATGATATTAAATAATCACCCAAAAATGATATATAAAATGAAAGCTTTCTATAAAGTCCTAAAAAATGGAATTACATCATAACACATCCTAGAATAGTACTACAATTTTTATAAACAAAAAATAAATAAAATGTGAGAATTAGAGCTCTGAATAACAGAGGTTCATAAATACATAATAAGAAATACTGGCAGTCAACGGTTTACGGCAGGGGTTATGTCCCCAGCAGTGCGCCATAAGCTGAAAATTGCTGTGACCCAAAGCATCAAAATTATGATGGGAACAAATAGCATTTACAGCGCCTTTAATGGCACCATAAATCCAGTCATGGCACCGAAAAATTGGGGTTAATAGCGCTGTGAGGCAAGCGCCGAAGTCCGGAATGACATAACCTGAACCTGACGTAATCCGGGGACTGCCTGTAATGCCTTTCTAAAGTGTACCATCTATGGATCAAATCATTAAAACTATTGCAAGTGGGGTTGTGTTTCCTGATACACAACACCTAGGTGGGAGGAATATCTCCTAATTCACCTAGGCTACTCCCTCTGTTTGACACTTTATTCTTGATACTACGAGTGGGTGGGTATCACAGTATACACTGTCATCATCACTGTATATACAGCATCCCCTCAACTGTTTGCACTAACAAGTCGAACAGGGTGTAAATGCATCCAAAATGCACTCTTAGGCTACAGTACCTCTAAACTACCCAAATGCCTAGCCTATACATAGATACACAAACTTAAGTCTATGGAATTCAAAGAAATATGAATTACTCATGATATATTTTTTTTTAAATATGTCTGTACTAAACACAAAACAACCAGAAACACTAGCAAGCAAAATCTATCTTTCAAGAACTTCATCACTTTAGTCTAGCTATCTTAGGTACTATACTGTGTATACTATGGTGTGTGTGAACATGTAAGGAGCAGAATGCAGTGTGTAATCAGAAAAAAGTAAAACTGCATAATATTCCTGTCAGTAGCCGACTGCATTTACCATTTTTTTGTTTTATGTATGTTTATATCTAGTTTATGTTTAAGATATTTACCATTCCTTTTTATGTTTTTAAGTTCATCCCCAAGGGGCTGGCAGTAAATACAGTGCCTATTTTGCACAAAAACTGGTAGTTACCAAACTAGAGGAGAGCAGTAGTAGTCTGCAATTTTACCAAAAATATAAAAATCTGTTTACCAGTAATGGTAAATAGTGGTGGTGCACAATGTAAATGCTTGACAGACCCCTGGTTTTAGGTACAACCAATCAGCAGAGGACAGGCTTATTGGGCCAAATAATGTACAAACAATGCTCAGTAAGTTCGTCTGGCTGGGCAGAGATATTTACTGTACACCTATCCTGTTTGATCAAGCGCTTAAGAGTCACTTGCAACTTTCCAGAAGCCTTGTACAAATGTGTGAAAAGTGGGCTTCCAGACCCACAGGCCATTAACAAACTGTCAACTAATAGGTATGGAAACTAGCTGTCGGGGAAGTAGGCTACAGTACAGTAAGGAGAGTCAGTTTAATGATGTGGACAGAATGCCAATACAGCATAGCCTATGGAACTGCTGTTAAGGAACAAGTCTAGTAAATAACATGGGAAATTAATTTAACATGTACTAGGCCAAATAACTTGAGATATCATAGCATTTGTCTATGAAGGTTCTTACCAGGCAACAATGCCTCATATGAGAGATTAGGCTGGCTACTCTGGTTGGTAATTTTTTTTCTTGGGTTGTTTATCGTTTCGTTGGCCGGGCTGTGTAACACCTTCTGCCTGGGCCACAACAATCCGCCAAGGTAAGTAGTTCTGTGACCCGACCCTGCTTGCAACCCCACATGCCCCGATACCTGACCCAGTCTTTCCCAGATCGCTAAGATGCCGTCCGCGCCGCATCCTGCACATTTGCAATTTGCCACCGCCAATCCGGTGATGATACTGGATTTAGCAGTTTTATGCAATGATGAGAGGTCATTGCTTGTGTTTTTGATGATAAGTGGCCTTTTGGATGATTTCAGTGATGTTTGTGGCCAGTGCAAAGAAAGCACCAGCTGTCACAGCCCAAAAGAGAAGAATCGAGCTGCCCAAATTCTGCGATGATTACGATTTCGAGTAAGGTAAATGCGGTTTTTTCAATTTATGGTTATACTTTTTACTGGCTTTATGGGGGGGTCCGGAGGGGCAAAGGCCCCCCACCCAGGTCAGGGCATGCCATCCTATGAGAGGTTAGGTAGGTCAGATCTGGTTAGGTCAGGACCTGGCATAATAGGAAAGGTTAGGTTTATTTATGTTAACTGGCTTTCTGGGGGGGTCCAGAGGGGGCAAAGACCTCCCGCCCAATTCAGGGCACGCAGCCCTACGTTAGGTTAGGAAGGTAACATCTGGTTAGGTCAGGACCTGGCACTATAGGAAAGGTTAGGTCTGTTTATGTTATAGAAATGATGGTAAACATTAGCTTCCATCCCGGCGCCATCTTGTTTGTATTTGTCCTCGTTTTCTAGTTGGAACCTACTGCCATCTGGTGGTGGGTTTCGACTAGAAAACTGGCAGACGATAGCCTTGGCCAACTAAACTGTAGGCACTCCTTTTCCTTAAATACCATAACCCATCTTATAAGCACTGTGCTTAGTAAGTAAGTAAGTACATCTTAGTTTAACCAGACCACTGAGCTGATTAACAGCTCTCCTAGGGCTGGCCTGAAGGATTAGATTGTTTTGTTTTACGTGGCTAAGAACCAACTGGTTACCTAGCAACGGGACCTACAGCTTATTGTGGAATCCAAACCAAATTACAACACGAAATGAATTTCTATCACCAGAAATAAATTCCTCTAATTCTTCATTGGCCGGTTGAAGAGTCGAACGCTGGGCCAACAGCTTGCTAGCCGAGAGCTCTACCCACCACTCCAATGAAGAACACTGTGCTTAGCACATGCCCCATGAGAAAGAATGTTAAAACATAAACTAAAGGCTGTAAATATCTCAGTAGTATTAAGTTTTCTAAAAATTTCATTAAGATTTTTGTATTAGCATATAACGGAGACTTAAAAACCCCCAATATTGAGTTGTGATAAGCTACTGAAGTAAAACAATACTGTTTAGCCTACTCTTCTTAAGGCTGGGGAGCACAGGTTGGTGACTAGCACTACCCTGGATAGCCTAGTCTATTTCTCCCACGGACTGCCCTCGATAGTCTATTTCTCCCACTACCTTTTATGCAAATTTGTTGTGGGCAATTTTGCCACTGCTGTTGGTACTACAGACATGTTCCAACAACAATTTTGGCACTGTTGCTGATACTACAGGCAGGTTCCAAAGTGTGATTGGATACTGTTACGACAAAGGGTAGTCTACAAGAAGGGGAGGATGCATAAATGGATGGGCGAGACTACTGTAGTTGGCCCCTCAAAGGGTTTAAACGAGTTATCCCGTCGCCAGTCTCGCTGCTGTATTAGGCAGTATAGGGTAGGCAATTCACGATACTCCTGATGCAAGCTACCGTTGGCTAATTAACCTAAGGACGTACTAGATTACTAGCCTAAAACACTTTAATAGGAGCCTCACCTGAAAATAAATTTGAACATCATCGAACTAAGTTAAGCTAAATACCTCGGGATCTAACCTTGAACAGGCTACGCAATGCTCTATACATGAGTTGACAATAACAGAAGTCCAACCAAATCATGAATCGGATGGCTAAGATTACGCTACAACGTTATGAAATTAATATATACCACTTACCTATGGATAAGCCTATAAGGCTTGAGAATAAAATTAGTATCTGCAGCTTCATTTCTAAAAAAAATGAGATAATCCTTATCGTTTCTTCGTTGCTTCCTCTAAAATCCGATCACAGCGATCTTGGTCACTACGGTGCGGACTGCTTTTCTCTTGGACCCTTATCCTGGATGTCTAACATACAGTGTTACCAGATGGGTAGGTATGTAGACAGATCTTATTAATTGCTCTTATTTTGTAAATAGTTTCATAAATAGTTGGTATTAATATACGTGCTATATGCAATAATACTCAAAAGTGTCATACTTCTCTCTTTTTCATTTCATACATCTCGTTTTGATTATCTCTATTGTTTACGAGAGTTATGTTCGCTCCACAACGAAACTTGGTAATCATGTTTTCTGCCATTATCACTGTTACCAACTCCTCGAAAACAAAAAACCTTCAGCAACAGAATCAGCTGTTGCTTCTTGTACTGCAATTCACGGAATCATGATTCCAATGCCCAATGCGTCAATTTTATATCATTCTTTATTTTCATTGTATATATATATAATGCGTCATATTTTATATCATTCTTTATTTTCATTATATATATATATATATATATATATATATATATATAATGATAACTTGTAGAAATGTGATGTTTCGCTATGTATTTTCAGTATTGTAATTCCCTGCTCATGTTTTGAGAATACGAGAAACAAATTTTGGTTTAATTTTTAAAGAGGAATGAACAGTTGTAACTGCAGCGTGTAACCTAAAATTCAATACCTATTACACCTTCCTCTCAGTAAGGTATTTGCCCCAGAAGCAAAATTGTGTTAGCGCAGTACCAACTGGATCAGACGCAAAAAAAAAGGCTTATCAAGACTTACTAGAAATAGGCTTAAAATACATTACAAGCATTCCATCAAAACAAAATGAGGGGACCTGAACTGCAGCCTATTTTCACTGAGAAGCAAATGCACCAGTTAGTGATAGTAACAATGTTTATAAACTTCTTTTCATGTAAAAGTGCCACTGTCTTTTATGTCTAGGAAGGGATAAAGACTGGACATTCATTTCACTACTTATGAATAGTAGCACCTTTACCGCAAAACAGGATGTTAACCCTATGTACGTCACCCCAAATAACTTGGCTCATCATATAGAAGTCCAACAGTCGGAAGATCTGTGAAAACCTTCCAGCAGTGAAATGATCTAACAAGAGCAATACCTGACCTCCGAATGAGAACATTAATTTAAATTAGCAGCATTGTCTCAAATAAGAACATAATTCCAACTTTGAAAAATAGAAGTTTAAAAAACGAATCATTATCTTTTTGTCATCGTAGTTGCTGCTGTCATAGAACTGCAAACATTATTGTAAAACTGGAAAACTTAGAAGTTTAACGTTTTCAACTGAACAGGAAACTGGACAAGCTAACAGGGGGTCATAGGGGTTCGAGTCCTGACCAACCTGGAAAGCCGTGAGCACATTTTGTAGAATTCAGTTGCTCCTTTGATGCCCTAAGGCGAAGGATGGCATGGGCTAGCGACCTCATCGTTAATTACATGCTGAAGTTAAGTATACCTTAGTTTTACCAGACCACTGAGCTGATTAACAGCTCTCCTAGGGCTGGCCCGAAGGATTAGACTTATTTTACGTGGCTAAGAACCTACAGCTTATTGTGGAATCCGAACCACATTATAGCGAGAAATGAATTTCTATCACCAGAAATAAATTCCTCTAACTCTTCATCAGCCGGTCGGTGGAATTGAACTCCGGCAATTACATGCTGAGAAACGGTATCACTTCTGGGTATCAGTTCTTATAAGAGGAAATCTGCACGTTATAATAAAATGTTTGAAGAGTAAATGGTAAAAATGAAAGGCATGAAAAAGAAGGTAAGGGTGGGATACACCAAGATGCTTTCAACTAAGATGCTTGGGGAAGGAGGTCCAGTTTTGATGGTGTGCAAACACTCGAGCGTAATTGTGTCTTATTAGTAAACAAGACTTTAAAATAATATTAAGATAAGCGTTACGTGTGCTGACGCACAAGTCTTCTCTCAGATGAAGACAAGCCTGTTTAAAAGTCAGATTTAAAACACCAACTTTCCGTTTCTTTTTATTGTTAGTGAAAATAAGTAATTTATGTTATAAAACGATATGAAAACGTGAAAAGGGGTAGATCCTTAATCTTCTTCCTGCAACTGGAGACAGAACCTCGGAGGAAATAATCTAGGTTTCTGTCAAGTTCCCTTCAGGCAGCAAACAGGGAGTTAACACTTCAAATTTCAGAGTATGGACTTATGTTAGCAACTCTGTTGTAAATGTTGTTTCTGTAATGAAACTTCAGCGCTAGAGAGATGTCAATAAGATTAATCTAACTCATACATTGTGTCACAAGTGTTAAGGAAGGTAAACATTTTCTATCTTTTCTTCCATGTTTGGATATGTTTTTCAATCTGGACACTTTGAATCCAAAGGGAAGGTGAATGATGGAAGTATTTGTTTCCTTAGTGTGAGGTGTCAAATAACTTTCCCACTCGTCATCTAATAATATAATAATAATAATCATTTTTTATTATTATTATTATTATTATTATTATTATTATTATTATTATTATTATTATTATTATTATTATTATTATTATTATTATTATACATCTGTCAGAGCTGACTGAAGGTTAATTTAATCAAAGAGCAAAGCAAACGAAGCTTCTTAATTGTATCTTCAGCCAAAGACGATCACAGTTTCTGTTCACTGCCAAAGAGAGAGATTAGAAAAAGATTGACTTGATAACACTGGCAGCACAACATCTTGTAGTTGTCAGCTCCTTTAGCCATACTATAATACACATCTTTCGTTGATGTAAAAGAAAGCGATTCTGTTTTACTCAGAAAAAGAAGTAGAAAACACGGAAGAGCTCTCGAGTGATAAAAAAACTTCTTATAGTTTGGAAATGTTCCTGCATTCTCTATGAAAGGGCGACCGTTTTTTAAACACTTTGTCACTAGGCTGGTTCACAGAGAGCGGTGTGACGTTGTTAATCCTGTTAACCTACTTAATTTTCGAGGGGGCTCATCGATCGCAAGGCTGCCACCCAGTGACCCAGGGGACGCTTGCACTTACCGAAAGGTGTACTAGATATTCATGATACTTGGATATGAAAGGCAGCTACTAATATACCATTATGTGCAACAGTTGTTTTATATTGCTCATATGGTAAGTTGCCAGAGGTAGTAATCTCGTTTGGGGCAGAATTCGTAATTTCTTACGACGAAGCACACGTCATAGCTTGACGGAAGTGGTTTCCGGTGTTGGATATAACAGTCTTGTTAGTAAAGTTAGTAAAGTCTACAACTGTTGTTTTCAAAAGTCAGGTAATGATTCTTATATCGAGCCATAAAATTAAAATTTTCTACTTTAGCTTTTTACTCATTTCTTTTATTTTGTACTAACAATAAGAAGCAGTATGTCTGGTAGACTCGCCATCTGTCGGGTTCTTTGATTAATTTTTTTTCTGAGCCAACAAGATTTTGCAAATCCCTTTGGCAAGAGAATACAGTCTTCATCCTAGCCGACCACATATTTATTATTTTTGTTCTTTTCTCGCTATTGTGCTCTGACATTAGGAGACAAACCGTTCCAACGCCTTAAAAATTACTGCTCTCTTCTTTTTTATGACATTTAGAGCGAAATAAAAAAATCACACAAAAACAGGCATCAAAGCACAAAGATTCAACATCGGCAAAAGTAAATAATTAGAAATTGGCAAGGAAGATGAAAAAGAAAGAAAACGCAATTTTCAAATAAAAACAACTCTGGCAATCTGCATAAGAATCACTAACACGTTTAAATAAATTCATCCATATACTGAAGAGCTCTCTAAATGTAGGTGAAGTCTAGATAAGGATCATTTAATATGACGAAGTCCGAAAGATTGAGCATAAGTAAAAGAGAATAATGAATCAACATGGATGCGACTGAATAAATGGCGATATTAGTAATGAAAACCTAAAGGGGAATCACACAATTACGTCGTTAAAAGTGAAAGAGGAAACAAATCAAAAGTGAAAAGTAAGAAGCGGATTGAACCGCAGAGACCATAACGTCCTCATTATATGTTGGACGTAAACTGTATCATAATCGTAACACCACCAAGTAAATTAAGATGTTATCATACTTCACCTTCCTCTGAGACAGAAAGGTACCCCGTTGTTCCTTGATATTTTATTCAAAATTATGAAATAAACTTACTGCTTAATAAGTGAGTCATAACCGTGTAACATACTTTTCACATTTCTTGTTAAAGTTACAGCTCTCTCTCTTTCAAAACGATTTGGTTCAAATTTTTCGTTGGATGTGTCATCAGTTAAACATTTTAACATCTCTAAATCCTTCCCTTTATTGAACAGTACAAGCATTGGATTTGTAGTACGTAATTCATTAAATCACTTTGAAGTCTAATATACCAAGAAATCTCTCGAGAACATCCTGGGAAAATTACTTAAGAGTATCGTACGCAATAACTTTACGCCTGAAATTATAATTTTTTTCCCGAATTTCCCGTTACTGAAGAGTTTACACCACAATAAGGAGCTGATTATAATCACACTATCAAATACCTTATGAAAGGTAGACGTATTTTATGCAGTTGCTATTTTCTAAAAGCCACTTGAGTTTTAGATCCAGGTTCTTTATGAGATGCTGACGGTCTTGCCTCAGAAATCCAATAATCGATTTATTCACTCTGGGGACATTGACCTGGTGAAGCTGTCGGTAAACAAAGTTAAAGAGAAAATGTGAAAAAGGGAACGATGCCAGCTAGAAGGTAAAGCCTATGAGAGTAGGAGGAAACAACATCAGGTGAAGGTTTTTCATCGCTACCGGTTGAAACTAAAGAACAGTCAGATATCACCAAAGCTCAACACAGACATCCGGAAGGAGATAAAATGCTGCCTAGGGAGAGTAATGACTGTTTCTCTTCAGTTTTCACGTAGAAAAACAGTACTTATAAATGCTGGTCCTTGCGGGGAACTTTAATAACGGCCCTCTCTTGATGTATTTCTATTTATGTCATTGGGAAGTGTGGCAGAAATAATTGATGTTTACAAAGGAATTGCGTAAGAATTAAAAGATACAAGTATTCACGGCACAAATCACCAAGGAGGTTATATCACTGTCCATTTTCGACTGGCCTCTCTTACAAATGAGATGTCACTACTGGATGTTATAATGTGAGGTATTAGATAGGAAAAACAGTATAAAATTTTCACGAGATGCTCATATGCTTTTTCCAAGTTACATCACTTTTGCCTGTCAAGAAAACTAAGAAGACAAGTTAGTGCATGCACAACTGTAGGTCATTCAGAAACAACAGATGTGTATTAGAATTCCCAGAGATAGTTCGAGTTCAAACGAAGGCTATGGGTGTAATACAGCGTGGCATAGGCTGTAACTACATTTTATCTTTCAAGTGACGCCAATTAATTAGTTTCTCATGAATAAATACACAGGATATAAACTACAAGTATAGGCTAATTCAAACTATGCCAATTTCATTTCTCGAAAGAAGGCACACTGGATGCCCCGATATATGAAATATTTGTAGAACTAAATTAGTGTTATTTGTTGCACAAGAAATAGATCACATTTTTTTGCACCAGATCAGTAACATCGAGAATTTATTTTCAAGAAAGATATGTAAACGCCCCTCAATGGCCGGCCTTATGCAAAAATAAAATATAGGTAGTAAAACTAGAATTTCTGCAAGTGAACCGGTTCATCATTCAAAATCTTCTAGTGCAGAGTAAAGGTTCTCGATCAATAAAATCGATAGCTGACTGTCCTTCCCTATTGTAGATCTATCTGTCTCTGTCTGTTTCGTAACGGGGAGAAAGGAAGGAGAAAAAATGTCTACTTCAGAAGAGACTACAGAAGCTGTGTTTAAGGTCAAACTTATTCAATCACTCGAGACATCGTTCATTCCTCTCACTTCAAGTCTGCCAAACAATTAGAGTCCCCACCACCCCCTCTCTTTCTCTCTCTCCTCTTCTTCTTCTTCTTCTTCCTTCTTCTTCTTTTTTTTCTTCTTCTTCTTCAAGTCTGATCAATGCCATTCGATTTAAGAACTCGTCTTTGCTTATATACAATGTGCGCATGCCCGTGATAGCGTTTCTTACGGGGTTGGAGAGAGAGAGAGAGAGAGAGAGAGAGAGAGAGAGAGAGAGAGAGAGAGAGAGAGGCGGCTGAGGGGCCGGGGAGTAATCTATATGTACATAAGGATATAACATCCATTCTACGGATTACACATACAAATATTCAAATGAAAACCTACGATCCTGATCCTGATCCTTCAGCTGAGAGAAAACCATTATTTTTCCCGTGACGCATTCTGCTCCTTCAGCCAGAGTGGAATGACACAATGTCGACCATCTTTCTGTTTACCTGTTCAAAAATAAAATAATGGTTAGCGATGCCATTGCTAACCTACCATGCCGCTAGTAGGAAATGACCCTTCATTAAGCTCATTGTGTATTGAACGGATAACCATCATCTACTGCGTACAAACGAAGGTTAAGGGGTCTGGTAGTATGGGAACTGGAGGGTACGCACACACGCACGCACACACACACACACACACACACACACACACACACACACACACACACATATATATATATATATATATATATATATATATATATATATATATATATATATATATATATATATATATATAGATATATATATATATGTGTGTGTGTGTGTGTGTCTGTGTACTGTATGGATAAATAAGTCGTAAAGTAAAAAAAAAAAGTCCTGTAAAGCTAATGTATCGCTACAAATAATCAGCAGAAATCTAGCTGTTGAACAAGCCTCAAACGTCAGGGTAGGTTAATCTAAGAATATAGGTAAAACGCCAGTAACTTAAAATTTCAGTGGTCCACAAAGGAACAACAACGACCAAGGAAGAAAACAGAGACGACTTATTCGAAGTACTGAATAGACCAAGGAACAAGGTCGCTCGCTCCTCTTGGAAAAGGTGTCTTGACCTAAAAACTAGATGTATCCGCACGTGAAGTTCTTTATTTATTTATCTTCAAAGTAAACTGATCTAAAATTCTAGACTTTACGAATAAAATGAAAGACATGAAATAAGATGGAGCCGTTTACTTTGACCCTCACGTTGGATGCTGAAAACAAAAGCAGAATGATCAAATGATGTTATCCTCTCGTAACACTGTGACGTCAGTGGGCCTGCGTGACTCTGCATTGTCTCTTACTACTTTAACCGAGGCACAATGCCGCGACCGCCTTCTGTTTTTCTCTCCTGCATGAGAAGCCTTTCTTCTTCAGGAAAAGGTCTTGGCTGCCAACCGATTTCTTTCTCTGCAATTGCAGTCATAATGCGCACTAATTTCACATAAGGCCTCTAAGCCAATTTTTCTTCGTCTCCTTGATGTGTTTCATGCTTAGTCTTATGACTTGATGACAGATTTGTTAGATTTGATTTAGGAATTGCCTTTCAGTTCTTTTAAAGCAGACATTTTGGTATATGAAAATGTGTCCTTACTCGCGTATGAGAAGGTGTATTTGTGGAGAGAGAGAGAGAGAGAGAGAGAGAGAGAGAGAGAGAGAGAGAGAGAGAGAGAGAGAGAGAGAGAGAGTAAATAACAAGTTGACAACGACATCACAACCACTCTATGGATGACAGGTTCAGATTCTCAGTCGAAACAACTCACGATCCTGATCCTTCAAACGAATTAAGTCATTATCTAATCAAGCAATTGGTATGATTAACCCATCGCGGTAATCTTATACTGGCAACTTAGGAGTGCGTTCGTCTGCTTGGTCGTCGGTTATTTTTTTGTTTGTTTGTTAGTGTTTGCGCGTGTTTTTGTCCAGCATAATCATATCTCTTGTTTGCCCAATGTATTCAGAACCTTGAATGGCTGGCCTCTCCCATAATCTCCTGATTAGAGAGAGAGAGAGAAAGGAAGAGAAGATCGTTGAATAATAGCGTCTTTTTGTTGAACAGGGTCACATGAGTCTCATTTTATATTTTATTTGGTATTATTAGTTTTTCTTTGTTAATTGTCTTTTTGTTATTCCCTGTTATTTCTTATTCATATTTGTTCGACTTCCCTAAGGGGCTGTTTTTCCCTACTGGGGTCCTGGGCCAAATTTTACCCAGATGCTTTTCCACCGAGGCTTGCAGTTTGGTATAACAATAACAATACATCGTTCTACAAGGTGGTTTATACACACACACACACACACACACACACACACACACACACATATATATATATATATATATATATATATATATATATATATATATATATATATATATATATATATATATATATATATATATATATATATATATATATATATATATATATATATATATATATATATCCGTTTTCTTTATTGTGATAAAATACCTTTACAGAGGGCATGCAAGTGATGTCACTCATTACGACGGAGAATTTTAGTATAAAATTTGTCACACCTTTGACCATAGTTTTCATGAAAAATAGTCTAAAATCCTCTCATGATAAATGCGCAGATTTTCCCTGCCACTTACAAACGAGAGAGAGAGAGAGAGAGAGAGAGAGAGAGAGAGAGAGAGAGAGAGAGAGAGAGAGAGAGAGAGAGAGAGAGAGAAGAAACGACTGGCACGAAGATCTACAGTACATGCGGAACGAAATAACAAAAGGACCTTTGTAACTGCCACCACAGCAATTGCAAAGGTAAATTCTTGGTCCTAAAAATATGCCGCTTAATGATACGTTAGACGAAAATATGCTGTATAACAAAAGACGTGATGCGGCTCCGTCTATTTATCTTATGAATTTGACAGACATCTTTTGCCATAATAACAAAGACGGGAATATTTCAACTGCGAAAGTACCTGTGTTTTTCGATGATAATAAATACTGTGCTGAAGAATTCTCTCAAGATACGTAAGTCGTATTATTTTAACCAGAATCTTGGATTCAACCATGGAAAAGACTTGCTTGAGTCTCTCTCTCTCTCTCTCTCTCTCTCTCTCTCTCTCTCTCTCTCTCTCTCTCTCTCCCTTTCTTTAATTGAGACTGTGAATTATTAATGACAGCTCCTACTGATTCATGTGGTTACTGATTGTGTAGAAGACTCGGGTGTGACTGGACTAAATTTCTTTGCAGGTTTGTGTCCTGTTAGTCATGAACCTCTTATTTTAGTATTAAGACTGACACGTCTGCCTTTATTTAGATACTCGTATTCTATTTGCAACGTTTCGTGAGCTGGAGAGCAACACGTAACTAAGAAATGGCTATTGGAATATCAGGAAAACATGTCAGCCTACCTTCTTCTCTAGCATAGGGAATTATAAAAAAAAAAATAAGACATGATCCTTTCTTGTAAGGAGTTTCACTATCCTAAGGTAATTTATTTTAATATTCCTGCCCTTTATCTTTCTTTCATTTAAAATTAATTCTTTTCGGAAATTTACTTTCTAAACTCATGCTTTTATAGGCATCTCTTCTTACTATTTTTTGAATAATAATGATAAAATTAAAGTCTACGGATGGGGCAACTGTTGAGAAATGATGACACATACCTTTGCGAATATGACTTCGCCTTATCAGATGAACATGCTTGAATGATCACTCTCTGTTTCAACTGGTAGCTTACATCATGAAGAGAAAAATGGTTATAGATAATTATACTAACATAATCGGTTATACCAAGAGCAACTGTCAGCTAAAATTATCATCGTTATTTAAAAGGACACACTTCAATATGAAATTAACCAACAGTGCCATCAGCTTACAAAATATAAAATCGGCAAAAAAATAAAAAAAAAGAAGAGAAAGGAAAGAGAAAGATAATGAACAAGATGAAAGGCCAACTAAAATATATTCTGCAGTTCCCATTCCCCACGAACACGTCTCCATACGCGAGGCCGCGCGCGATGCGTAACCCGTAGATGATTCTTTTTAATTAACCCTTTAGTTCTTCTGAGTAAGCGAACCTAACTTAAATTTTTCCTTCGTTCATACTTTTACAAATAAAAATTAATTTGGATTATTAGTGAGGAAGGAGATTTAGGAAAATGAATGCTTAACCAACAGCAGGAATGAATGACGAAGTGGATCAAGTCACTAATAAATAAATAAATAAATAAAATTAATTAATTAATTAATTGATTAACCTATTAACAAGAGATAAACATGGCATGCCCCAGGATGTTGTATGTCCTAGTAACAAACTTTAGTAAGGTTTAGGTTGATGTTAGATCCTTTTGTATTTTGCGCTTAGTGTTCTTTTTTTATTTCTTTAGGTGACCAGTTTTAAACTTGACTATGACTGCAATCATTCTTCTCTCTCTCTCTCTCTCTCTCTCTCTCTCTCTCTCTCTCTCTCTCTCTCTCTCTCTCTCTCTCTAACCCCTTCTCGAAAAAAGTGGGCTGGTTGAATCAGTTCTGGAAATAAAATTGTATATGAAAGTAAGATTAGACTTAAGTTTAGTATGGTATAAGGCTGAAACTATATCTAATAGATTTTGTCGATCTGAGAATAAATCTTTAAGAAGAACATCCGGAGCTTTATGGCAGGATAAAGTTAGATATGATACCACAAGGGTAATTACAGAAGCTCAATACGTAGATGAGATAATAAAGCAAGGGAGCCGGAGTTGACGCGGGTATTTGCACCGTGTCTGCTGGACTTCTGCGGGCACCAGAAGAGTTTGAAGACCAAAACCTACTTTGATGAGAGCTGGGAGGAGGGAGGGTGGAGTTGGGGACGGGGGGCTGAAGATGAGTGGAGATTTGTGGAAGATAAAGCATAGGAAAGCAATGGAATTTCATAGAGACCCTTTGTGTCATGCGGCGTTGGAGACGATCATGATGATGATGATGGTGTATTCAAGGTTTTTATGCTTTTTCCTTCGCATCTTATAAAAGCACGAAATACATGCACGAAGAGATACATCCCGCAAAAAGCTTCAAAAAGAAAACAATTTAATCTTCTCAAAGAAAATCTCCATATGCAATTATTATCATTAAAATAGTTTAAACAGACCACTTAGCTGATTAACGGCTCTCATAATAATTAGTATATATGAGTATATGGGAGCACATGAATAGTCTCTAAAAATTTGTAGTCTAATGTAACTGACATTCTTATTCATCCTGTGAGAATAGCGAATAGTTTTTGTTAATAATCCTACACGTGCGAAAGTGAGTCTTCTTGCATGCAATTATGTCATTTCGTAAAAAAAAAAAAAATTATTTCCGAATAACTAAATCCTGTTAAATGAAATTCTTTGTGTCGCATGTTGAGCAAAACGCAAACGCAGGGGCGTGAATAGCTACTTCAGGTCGATGTACTTTGGGTCAGTCAGTTTCTCAACTATTTATTGTTAGTATTTTTTCTAAGCGTCTAAAAGTGACTTGAGATAGTAATCTGAGCCTTAGGAATGTTTCCGAGGCTGCAGTGTTTATTACACTAACCAAATCTGCGCTAGTTTCTAAATGTTGATGATGGTGAAATCCTTTGCTTTGTCTGCTTTTAGCTCTTCTTCCAAGAGTTGCCAACACCGCAATACTCTGCAGCAGATGCATCTCACTGGTTGCTGGACAGCAAAATAATTTATCTTTTAAAATGCATTCTCAATGTTATAGTAAAATAAAGTTTCTAACAGTAAGCGAAATATGGATTCTTGTGTGTTTACCTCTTTGAGAGTAGACAACTTCGGAAAATAGACACTAATCCTAGGGCTAGGGAAATTCTTACTACACTTTACAGTTCAGAGACATTTTTTTCAAGAGAACTTGAAAGACAAACACAATCGCTACACACACTTTGGCGTTGATTACGGCTGGGGGCTAGAGAGAGAGAGAGAGAGAGAGAGAGAGAGAGAGAGAGAGAGAGAGAGAGAGAGAGAGAGAGATGTTATGCAACAAAGTATAATTTTACGTAACGCACTTGGTTGAAATGTGGTTCCACATAATCACATTCTGGTGATGCTGGTAGCGAACGGAAAAGCCACGACGCATTGGTGATACAACTTGCCTTGAAGAAGAGAAGGAAAACAAAGGTGAAGGAAAAACAGGATGAAAACAGGATACAATAAAATATTGACGAGTATAGACCATCACAAACCTCTAAAAGTGAGATTCTCAAGAAAGAACCGCTTTTACTATGTCAAAGGCTAGTCTCATCTTTTGGTAAATGTTTCCTAGTTTCATCTAGAAGCTTCCAGTTAAGGACAGCCGAATGTTAAAAACTCAGAAAACCAATGAGGACCAGGGGCGTCATTGGAGGGGGGCTGGGGTGGTCAACTGGCCCCCTCAAGACTCAACTTGTCCCCCCCAAGACCCAAGTTGCCACCCCCAAAAGCCTCCCTCAACTTGGCCCCATCACCCCCAAGCCCCAAGAAGTAACAGCGTGTTTTCTTTTTTAATGTGCAATCATAATTATATAAAATTTCTCAGAAATATTATGTTTCTTGATCTTTGTCTGACTACTAGCTACCAGTGATGATGAGATAAAACATATAGTAGTGGGAGTATACAATTTTTGCTGAAATGCCTTGCTCATGTGGCTTCAAAAACACATAAAATAGCTCAAAAAAAAAAAAAAAACTCAGCTGATTAGGCTCGCTTCGCTGGCCAAACCGTCCTTGCCCCCCCCCCAACAAAAATCTGAAATGACGTCCCTGATGAGGACTATCAATAAGAATTCACCAGCGAAGTCAGCCTTTGTCTTTTGAGATTTCGTGCTCGATAACAAACAGATAAAGATCATCTTTTCTCCTTGAAGTGACCATGGTGTGGAAAACAACTGAAAATGTTCCCTACTCTTCCTTACGCATGATGAATTTTTAAGCGTATTTATTGGATGGTTCTACGAACACGTGCATGCAGTTATTTGTACGGTTTTATGAGTGCGAATGTGTGTGGAAGCATATGTTTATTTGTTTTACCCGCATATGCACACAGGTTATATTATATAGGATTTTGCAAATGGTCAGGTGTTTTTACCATGACTGTCTCGCAAGGGAGTTCGGAGTTTGAGTGTAGAGGGGAAGAATACACAGTATGTAGAATGCGTGGACTTTCTCATGGCTAGATTAGATCATTGTAATGAGGAGAATGTTGCAGATGCATGTACAGATTTGTTAAGGGGGCCCAAGAATTTTTGTGGTAACATTGAAGTTTGTGCATAAGTAAACGTTGAGACGAGAGAACCATAAATTTGGTGGGAATGAAGATCTCGAGTTAGGGCGCAGGTTTGTCCGTGGATGATTTAATAAGTATATACATAAGGTTAGGAAAGGCAAAGAAGTGGTAGGCTCAGTTTTGTGGAACGATAGGATGGGCTGTGAATGGAATCCGGGACTAATGTAAGCAGATGCCATGAAGCTAAATGGTATTAATGAAGAGAGAGGTTGGTGAGGTTAATGAAAGAGTGAAATTATATGCAAGAGAAGAATGCTCAGAGCGAGTAAAAGCATAAATGGCAAATGCAAGTAATGTCTATGTGTGGCAATACTGGTGGTCGAGGATACTGTTCAGTTCAAGTAGGTAGCTTATTTATGAGTAAATGTTGCAGATGATAAAAGAATAAAAAAAAAAAAAATCTTGAACCAGTAGACAGTAAAAGAAGGGAATACAGAAGTATCCTCGCATTAGTGGAGCAGAAGAGTATCTTTAGAGAGGTAAACACTAGAACCTATGACCATGTTGTTAACCCCATTGCTTCTGCTGGGACGTGAAGTGCAGTCGTTCCACGTAAAAAGACAGAAGAAGGCAGGGGCTGTTGAACTCGAATGTTAGTTTAATATATACTGTAAGGAGAGAGGAACGTTTAAAGAGCAATACAAGAGAATTTACGGGGAACATGATATATAAAACTGGCATAAGCAAAAGAAAGATGGGCTTCAAGGTTCTAGGTTTTGTAAAATATTGGGACGAAACAGATTGATGAAAAGGGTGTATATTTCGGAAGTATCTGGAGGTAAGAGAGAGTGGACAGGAAGACATACGTTGGGCAGACAGAGTGACAGGAGATTTAGAAGGCAAGGGCCTTAGCATCCAGAGCGTTCGAGATTCTTGCGACTGAAGATTTAGAAGAGGGCTTTAGTATCCCGAAAGGATTTAATGTCCTCATTAGTCTCCCGAGACAGGTGTTTGTCCGTGAGATAGTTTTTTTACACGAAGTTTATCTGGATGTGGCAGTGACTGTAATTCCCCCAGGTAAAGGACGTAATGAAGGAAGACTTCGCATACGAGTACGCTCCTTAGCGCGCGAAACGAATAGCTAAACTGAATTATTTTTATATTCGTACTCGTCTATCTTAGTCTTCTTGTTTACTCTCTTTCAGATTTACTACCATAATCACCCTGGTTGTGACTTTACTTTTCTATGTAATCTTATATCTAACATAGGTTAAGGGAATCTGGGTCGTAGAGACCAATTTAAGAGAGTTTATCTTATCAGCTGAAACCTTTTAGCTATGTTGTCTTCTGATAAGTAAATCATGGTTTTCAGGTGCATCAACACCTTGGGAGGGGGCTAATGATTATGGGCCTAGAGTCTCTGGCATTCCACTTCGTCAAAAATCCCGTTGAGAATGCTGCTTATGTTCATTTCACTGGGAAAAATATTAACAATTAACAAATTTGTACACTGACACTGAATAATATAATCTTGAACTCTAGCCTAGTTTATCTATGATTCTACGTTGAATTCTGTCGACACTTATCTGCCCTCAGAATTCGGAGGAATAAGAATATTGAAAAACAGGATTATTGTTCTCAACTTTGAGATTCTAAATGAAACGACTTATCCTGTTTCAAAAACACCATCCCCCTCAAAACCATTCTTTTAGGAGAGGAACCAGACGATACTTTCTTGAAACTAAAAGAAAGATCAATCAGATAGGGAATTAAAGATAAGATGAACGGCAAGATAACCTAAAAGATACTGATGAACAGCTACCTCTGTGACTAATAACAATAACAATAAGACACTATCTTAACTCGCGGTCCTACATGAATTTAAGACGCAAGTCCTGAAAAAGGCAGATACAAAAAAAAGGTAAAAAATTACATTTAAAATGTGAGAAAATATTGAAACAACAACACAATCTGCTGACATCTCTCGGAACTCGTTCGAATTCGTCGACCAGGTGACTATTTCTCAATGCCTTTCGTAGCCCCAGGAAGGACATTCTTCAGTCCAAGGTCTTTTAAATATACTCCGAGTATATTTAAAAGACCTTGCTTTAGTCCTTACTTGGTAGTTACGTGCACATGCCATCGTTCTCGCTTGTCTGCTCAAATGAACGACCATAATATAAATGCAAAGCTCTTATCTTTTCTACCTCACTCTAACTTACATACATACAAACATATATATATATATATATATATATATATATATATATATATATTATATATATATATATATATATATATATATATATATATATATATATATATATATATATATATATATATATATATATATATATATATATATATATATAGAGAGAGAGAGAGAGAGAGAGAGAGAGAGAGAGAGAGAGAGAGAGAGAGAGAAAGTTTCAAAGATAATCTGCATACATCGTTATCTGGATATCTAAAAATGTACTCATTTGTTTTCAAAATGCGTATGTGGTAACATTAGAAGGAAAAAAGGAACAGACATAAATGAAAATAGGTCTCTGTTATTCAATTTATAAATGCCAACTACTATAAAATAATAGATTAAACAGAATGAACTGTAAAGTGTTTATTATGCAAACGCGATAAAAAACTTGAGGTTACAGTTTGCTTCCATACCCCTCGTCCGATATCAATGATCTAGAAATCATGTTATAGGGATGATCCTTTCAGATGGCTCTAAATGCTTGCTTGAAAGGCCCGTACCAGTAGCCGAGACTGGCCTTGGGATTTAATGATTAAAGTTGCATCACTGTAGCTATATATATATATATATATATATATATATATATATATATATATATATATATATATATATATATATATATATATATATATATATATATATATACATACATATACATACACACGTGTGTGTAAATCATTGGGGTGACTTCAGCTCTGTAGATATTTTGAACCTGAAAATATTTTTATTATATTTTTCGGTTTGTAATTAACATTGAGAATACCTTGCGAGTACAATTGTCTTGTACTTTTGCTATTTTTTTTTTTTAAAGAATGGATGTTTTTACCCACTCGCTGTAAAAGAACTAGACTTTAGTTTTGTTTTACAGTAAACTGAGCCTAGTCAGTTTTTCTTGACTTATATGGATGAAAATTGTTATTTCTTAAATACAACTAAAAATTAAGGGAATTTTAATCATGAAGCAATCTATATCTTGAATTAGGGTAGAAAGAAAATAATAACAACACTATTAAAAAGCAGCAATACCAGAAAAAATCCTACTTAAACCTAGATAAGAAATTTTTAAAAAGAAAGCTTCAAAGTTAAAATTAGCATAAGCCTATAGGACCTAATGAACGAAAGAAACTGGCCCCTCACCCTAAAATAAGAAAAAACAAGTCAGTTTTCGATGTTGTGTCCTGTCATCCGTGATTTCGTATGTTTTACATAATTTTCGATTCTATGTTGTTTGCTCTTAAACGATAATTTCATATCTTTATTACAATGCGTTCGTTTCTGATATAAGCAACAACTCTGAACAATAAATTCAGTTATGTTCTCGTGCTCTTTCCAATAATATAAATCTAAACACATACATATATAGTATATATATATATATGTATGTATCTCGTATATGTATATATATATATAAATAAATATGTATATATATATATATAATTTATATAAATTTATATATATATATATATATATATATATATATATATATATATATATATATATATATATATATATATATATATATGCACGTGTGTGTGGGCGTGCGTGAAAATGAACGTGTAAGGAAATCCTCAAATATTCTCATGATTCGGAGCAACGTCCCATTCAGACTATTTACTGTATCTTCGTAGCTTGTCAACACAGGTCATTGGTACCAAGTACAATTGTCTCTATGGCTGTTCTAGACAGAGAGAGAGAGAGAGAGAGAGAGAGAGAGAGAGAGAGAGAGAGAGAGAGAGAGAGAGAGAGAATCATCCATCTTCACCGTTGTTTTAAGGATTCCCCTTTACTCTATCATTGAAATGTGCAAACTTTTCGCAAGTGTATTCTCCTGGATCATATTCAATTTTTATTTACAGAAAATTCAGCTATAAGTAGAATTTTGAATGTGTTTGGGTTTCCATACACACACACACACACACACACACACACACACACACACACACACATATATATATATATATATATATATATATATATATATATATATATATATATATATATATATATGACAGGGGTTTGTACATCAGTGCGCCGCAAATACTGATGTAATAAGATGTCTTTAACCTTTTACAAAGCCAAAACGTGGACCTGTTTCACTAGTGTGTCATTTTCTCTATTTCCTTATTTTAAGTTCGTTCTACTTATCATTCTCCTCTGTTTTAAGCTTGTTGTGTTCCATCTTACCGAACACGCCAGTACCATTCGTTTTAACGCGTCTTTGACCATGTGTTCCTGTTTCAGGAAGTCTCATATAGATTGGTCGATTAAACTAGCAAAGAGAAACGTAGACCAACAAGATAATGAATGAAGTCACGAGCTGCTTGAATTTTAAAATACCAGTTTTGTCTTAGTGCATTTTTGTGAGAAGTATTAGTACAATCGACAATCAAACCACCACGTACACGTACACACAAACGCACATACACGCACAGAAGATTGATATATGTCCTCTGCATGCAACAAACTACACGAGCGTGTCAAGTGTGTCAGCTTTGGGGGCGGTGTCGCCTCCTAAATCGTAACCAAGGAAACAACTAAGTTTGGAAAATAATAAAAATAACGTGGCTGATAAATCATAATCTTCCATGTACAAAACAATCTACATTATAAATGCCGTACGTGAAATCCCATGAAAGTGAGAGCAATCAATGCCTAAAGAAATCAAAAGTTTTCAGTTCTTACTCCCTGAAAGTAAAATTCCCACCCTTCAGCCAACATGGACTGAAATCGTGGCTTCGCCCATGATTGCAAAAATCGTTATTTAGTCGTTATGCCGTATCAAAAGAGAAACGTCATACCATGACCTGCATCTATGTAATGTCCTCATGTCAACAGAGCCTGTTCTCCCCACCTGCGATCTTACTAGGAACAATCAATACTACGTAAACTCACTGATGTTGCCATGAAACGGGACGATAGTGAAGATACCCTTAAAGATAAATAAGAAAACTATGATAAAAGAGCAGTTTTTGACACAAACGCAGCATAATCGGACAACAGCAACAGCAATAATAACAGTAGCAATCGTACTAGCCACGGGGGTCCCTGCAGGGTGAGAGAACTGGCTTCGTCCTGCTGAAACCAGATATGACATTTCCTGCGGTTAGACTGCGGCGGCGCTTTCAGATGAATCATGTTGATTTCTCCAAACGAAAGGCCACCGCGTTCTCCTGCTGAGAAATGAAACAGAATTCAGTGTTAGCTGGTTAAGGACAGTTTTCTATTTTTATTAATAACATTTGTAGATTATTATGGCGATTATAGGTTGGCTAATTTTTTTTCTATTCATCTATACATGGGAAATTCTTGTTACATTAATTGTGGGGTAAACGGTCTAGGAACATATAAACTGTATAAAAAAAAAAAAAAGTGGTTTTTCAGTCATGAGAGATAATGAATATACTTTGCATCTATTACAGTCAGTCTTAACAAGCAAAGCAGACTCCTTTTACATCAGGCAAGTTATATCTAATCAACTCGAAGTGTCCTAGAGCCACACTCATAAATAAATCTTACAGTATTAAATTTAATCCTACACAGTTCCAGGTTGTAAGTAAATAGTGCATGTTGTTAGAATAACTACTATTTTACAAAATACAATGAACCTTATCTCGAAGGAGTGCTATTTGAATCTAATTAACAAACTTATACAAAAGTCTTCCGGTTGGTATGCTGGTGTTCACCTGATTTCAGTATAGCCAATCCCGAGACATTCGGAAATGCCATTCCGCAATTACACTTACCAAATTCGTGCTATCAAATGTACAGTAAAAGTTAAAGTGGGGTGATCAATATCTCCTCAGGCGACCTTATTACAGTTGGTATTACAGACGTATGGTAGGCACACTTTAGACACTTTAGAGACATATACACACACACACACACACACACACACACACACACACACAATATATATATATATATATATATATATATATATATATATATATATATATATATATATATATATATATATATATATATTCAAAATTAAATAATCTCTTGGTGGGGGTTGAACCACACACGAAAAAGAAAAAGGACAAATTCACACTTGACTTCCAAATCGTGGATTAACCGCTTATGCAGAAAACTTCTGTAGTATCATTCAGGACATATACCTACACAGAAGATTTATCAACAGTTCGTCGAAAGCCAGTAGGCTACACACGTCACCATTCACTCCTGACTTGCGCGCACTCTCCACTTCCTGGATATTATTGATGCCCTTACGTTTCAGTATCTCTTTCGTACCGTTTATCCCGTACAGTACCCTCTAGTTTTACATCATTTGTAAAACATCCTCCATTCTTCCCACATGAATGAATTTGAGCTATCTGCCATCGTGACAACTGGGTCATTGATGCCGATATCAGTTAAATGAACATCATAACTACTATAAAAACAATAAACATAATATATATATATATATATATATATATATATATATATATATATATATATATATATATATATATATATATATATATATATATATATATATATATGCGAGAAGACCAGCGTCGATAATAAATCTAAAAATGCCACTGGCATCAAACACCACATCCTCTCCAAGGATCTTGGCAAGGATGAACCTGCTATCCCGACCAAGAGCCTCAGAGAAGTAACGGCTTCTAATGTCCCCAGGAATGGGCACTCAACCAACAAGTGCCTCACAATCAAGGAGACCAGACAATCCTCACAAAGAGGTTGATTCTCCCCGCCCATCAAAAAGCTGTGTTAGGCGAGTATGCCCAATCCTTAAGTGGCAAAGAGCAGCCTCCCATCTTCTAGGCATCCTGCCATACTTCCAGGGAAATATAACAACCGTAATCGCTTTCATTTTATTTTCTCCTGTAATATAACCATCTCAAAATATTCTGATCCGTCCCTCCATTTATGATAACCTTTTCAATATTTCAGTGTATCTGTACATTTCTCACCCATTCAGCTTAAACACTGCATAATAAAAAAAAAAACTCTTAACCCCAGTAACTTTAACCTTTTGTCTTTTATGTAACAATCTTCCGTCATTTCCAAAAAACGAGAGTTGGCTAAATTACACCTTAGTAGCCTAACCTCCAGCCTTACCTCCGCAGACAGTCCAATCGTTTTACGATTGTCTGGGTCCTGGCTGGAGTAAAACAATTGTGGAAGTTCCACTGGAAACAGTGTGCCTATTTCAAGTATATTGGATCACTGGCAGGTTGGAGGAGGCGTGAATCAAGCAACTTCATCCCAAAATGCAAGCTTAGGATCAAAAGGGTAGCATCTATTGGACCCACTCTCGCAGAAAAAAAAACTTTGAATGGCTTAAAACAATCCTTTTCACTACGGAGCAGGGGAACTGAATGACAAGAAAATAACGGACTTTGCCTATATTCTAGCATCACAGCTGTAGTAAAATAATAAATAGGTAAATAAATAAAACATTGTCGTGATATTTAAATTTTATAGGTGACACCTGTACTCTGTTTCGACATGTGTTTCATTTTTTTTTTTACAAAGCACATCTTTATGACTGCATTCAAAACAAATAGAAAATAGTTTGCTTTACCCAACTTCACTTAAAAATCGATAGAAAATCCCGTAAGGAGGGAGTCAACGATTAATTCCAGTGCACTCAAAAAATTCCCATTTTCTATTCTTCCGTTTTTTATGATGCCAAGGTATCCAACGGCGTAGAGAATTAAGTTTCAAGGCCTATTCCATCTGAAACTGTAGAAAATTAACTTTGTTGTAGTGATTATTTTTGTTTCAATTTTTTTCTTGTCATTTGCATATAGAAGTTGTAATAATCTATATATTCATTATGTTTAGATAACTTTCCTGGTATTATTTTACTTTATACCATTATTCGATATTGGGGTTTTTATGCTATGATCTTGCATATCCCTAATTTGATTAGTGTAAAAGACATGCTCTAACCTATCGAAAATTTACAGTTACAGAGATATTTACCGTCATTTGTTTATGTTATCACAGTCATTTCTATGGGACCGGTACCAAACACTGCGCTCATGGGAATGGTGCTGGCACCAAAGCAAAATTTTTACCTTTTTACCATTCGGAGAGGAATGTTGGGAAGACCAGAGGGAAGTGGCACAGGACAGCCATTGATTTCCAAAAGTCGTCGAGGCCCCTTGCGTCTCTTGGGGTGCTGCAGGAACTGATTGACCGAATGACTTCTGATAGAAAATAACAACGCTGAATCCTTAAATATATGGCCAGCGGCAAAGTCTAATGCCCTCCTTTTTAAGACTTTTTGCATTATAGTGAAGTTTTAAGTGAACCGAGTCGAGCTTCACAACTCATAGCCTAGGCTCACCAGAGGGATTCATTCATTGTTGAAGAAGTGAGGGAAGCTGGAGGTAGACAGAGTTGTAAAAGAAGATGGTCAGCTAGATGGGAAAAGACCGAAAGGAACGGGAGAAAAGCATAAAAAGGAGAAATCGATGCAGCTGTGGCCGAAGGAACACTGCAAAGAACATTCAGCATCGTTTACAGGCCGGGCGTGGAGCTCACTGCAAAAAGTAAAATTCATGTAGTGGAAGTTGCGAATTTGAAGGACAACACTCACCATAGACTGTGTAAATGATTCTATCAATGCCAAGTATATATATATATATATATATATATATATATATATATATATATATATATATATATATATATATATATATATATATATATATATATATTCGTAGAACTACGCCGTTTCACGGGGGAAATACACCTACGGATTTTACGTTCAATGGAAAGGTGACTTTGTCAATGACGAGTAAATACTGAAAGCATTTTAAACCTATGATTTATAGTCTTTATAGTCCAAAGAAAGTAGCGATAGTTGGCAGTCCTCATCTCATTTACAAAATAACATAACAATAATTCCTCGAGATTATTACGTAACATAATTTACACTTAAATATCAAAAAGTGACTAGTGCTGTCCCTGCCATGCGCACATAAACAAAACTTTAGATACAAGACAAGTCTTCGACGTCTTACTGCCTGAAAGGGTTTTAGTAACATAATTTACATTTAAATATAAAAAATTGACTAGTGCTGTCCCTGCCATGCGCACTTAAACAAAATTTTAGATACAGGACTGAAGTCTTCGACGCCTTACTGCCTGAAAGGGCTTTGCTCTGCTTCTAAACACGAATGAAGTTTCAAGAATGCCTATTGTTTGCTCTGCAATCATTTTAGACATTTTTAACACTGCCGAGCACAGGGTAGTGCGCAAACATACATTGTTCATTGCGAAAGATTTCCTCTTCAATGCTTTTGTTTTGTTGACTGTGATTGGAATGTTAATTTTATTCGTGGTAATGGAATAGATTTAATTTTATCCATTCTGTTTTGTTATTCTTTTTTCCACGGAACAAAATTGCGGTCTTGTTTTTCCACCAAATAACTAAATAGAAAAATTCATATCAATTAATGGATTGCTATAATTTGGCAAAGTAACAAAATAATTAAAGTGTATTTTAACCAGTTGTCTACGCACGCCAGTACTCAACATGACCTCTTAGAAATAATTTAGATTAATAGCAGTCATTAAATAACCGAGGCAAACATTCAGGTGATGGAAGATAAACCCAGTTCCGAGAGTTTGTGAAGCAACAATTATCATTAATCATACGATGGTTCATGAGTTTTCACAAACAATCTGCAGAAAAGTGACTGGGTTAGTATTACTCTTGATAACAGTGGGCTGTTTGATGTATTACCTAATTTGTAAATGCTAGCAACTGGATAGTTGATCTTTACTCTTGTTTATGTATGTATCTTTTTTTTACCAGACGAATGTAATGTTACAGTACTGTACTTTTCCTCCTCTCTGTTACTATGATCAGGTCTTGAGATAAAGACGAAACCTCAGGGTCTACGATCTTTCCTTTCAACTTTTCATGCTAGCGCTTCTCATATTTATATGCCACGGGGCCATTGTGGTATTGGATGAACACACACACACACACACACATATATATGTGTGTGTGTGTGTGTGTGTGGTGTGTGTATGTGTGTGCGTGCGTGTGCGTGTGTGTGTAACTTGTGGGCACAGTCTTTCTCTACTGCAATTTGTATCGAAAGTCAAAGCACATGTGGCATCTATTTCCTTAAGGACTTGAAAGGGAATGTTCCGTTGGTAACTAGTTGCAGAGCTGGCTCGAGGGCAACGTCTATAAGACAAGTCTGGGCGTTGGGAGTTTTCTGACTGTGTTCGTCTGTTCATTTGTCCATCTGTTTGGTACATATGTAACTTATTTTAATAAGAACTTTATCTTCATAAAACGGTTTAGAAAAGGCCAGTATACTAACTGGCCTTTTCTAAACTAAATTATTTTGTGATTTTTGAGTAAGGATTCCGCGTTTTATGAAGATAAAGTTCTTATTAAAATAAGTTACATATGTACCAAACAGATGGACAAATGAACAGACGAACACAGTCAGAAAACTCCCAACGCCCAGACTTGTCTTATAGACATTGCCCTCGAGCCAGCTCTGCAACTAGTTACCAACGGAACATTCCCTTTCAAGTCCTTAAGGAAATAGATGCCACATGTGCTTTGACTTTCGATACAAATTGCAGTAGAGAAAGACTGTGCCCACAAGTTACACACACACACGCACACGCACACGCACGCACACACACACACACACATATATATATATATATATGTGTGTGTGTGTGTGTGTGTGTGTGTGTGTGTGTTCATCCAATGCCACAATGGTCCCGTGGCATATAAATATGAGAAGCGCTAGCATGAAAAGTTGAAAGGAAAGATCGTAGACCCTGAGGTTTCGTCTTTATCTCAAGACCTGATCATAGTAACAGAGAGGAGGAAAAGTACAATATTGTAACATTACATTCGTCTGGTAAAAAAAAGATACATACATAAACAAGAGCAAAGATCAACTATCCAATTGCTAGCATTTACAAATTAGGTAATACATCAAACAGCCCACTGTTATGAAGAGTAATTACTATGTTTTCTTACGAGAGAAAAGGCTCTTTTAACTGTTGGTTCTTTAAATATATCATTTTCCATAACACTATCAACTTTATAAAATCCAGGACTGAGGTTCATATTATTAATCTTATTAATAAAACATGATTCTATTACTAGTCTTTCTAAAATATCACTAGATTTGTAACGTGTTGTCGTATCTTTCCAGTTTATTACATGGCCTTCGTCTCTCACATGAATAAAAATGTCACTAGATTGGTTACCAATTCGTACATTATAACGATGCTGGGAAATCTTTGTTCAACAAGATTTCCCAGTCTTTTCCAGGTACACTTTATCACAGCCTGTACATAGAATACAATATATACATCCTACATCACTTCTTTAGGTTTGTTCTTTACCAAAAAGGTTCTGATACAATTACCATATTTAAAAACAACGTTTATGTTAAATTCTCTCAGTAATTTAGAGAGATGACAAAGTTCATTGTAATAAGATAAACAATAAAATATTCTCAGTTTTAAACTCCTTCCTAGCTGCTGAACCATAAAAACACTTCTTTGCCTTCCTTAACGCATTGTCAAAAAAAAAAAAAAGGGTACCATAGCTTTTTACATGTAGAATTTTTTTTATCCAAATATTCTGGGTCACATATTTTCAGGGCTTTAAGGAACATTATCAAATACAGATAATTAACCAGATGAATGATGGTTAGAGAAATAATGTACATATCCATCAATTTGGGCAGGTTTACGGTAAACTTTAAATTTCAATAAGTTATTAGATTTAATTATTAATACATCAAAAAAAGTAATACAAATATTAATTTCTTCTTCTATTTTGAATGTAATGGAAGGCACAAAACTATTCAAACGCTCCAAAAATACCAAAGGGTCTTCATTTAATGGCCAAAGAACTTGAATATCGTCGACACACCTTATCCAGAACAAAGGATATCTACATATACTAAGCGATACTCTACTTTCGAAAAATTCCTTGCACAAATTGGAAAGTACAGGAGACAGGGGGTTCTCCATACCCATACCAAATATTTGTTTAGAATACCTGCCATCTACTATAAAATAATTGTCCACAATAAAAAGCTTAATAAGTTCGATACATGTGTCAGCATTAAAAGGCAAACGAATATCATAAAATTTTTCACGCAAAAATACTAATAAATCTGATATGGGAACCTTAGTAAACAAAGAATTCACGTCAAGACTAATGAGTTTAAAATTGAAACCTTTACTCCTCAGGTTTTCAATTAATTTAACACTGTTTTTTTATGTATGAAGACGAAATTGTCCTTGCCAGTGGAGATAAAATTGAAGCTAACCATTAAGACGAACTATAGCACACTGACCCCTCAGAGCTTATGGTAGGTCTCAGCGGTTTCTCAGGCTTTTGTGTTTTTACAAGGCCAGTATAAATATTAGAGGCTAGGGTTGATCTTGCTAAATCTTTTTATCATGTCTGGATGGTCCTTTAGCAATTTCTTCATTTTGCTGTTGAAAGTTTTATTTACATTGGCTGTTGGGTCCATTGGAACTTCGCAATATGTACTCTCATCACTGACTAAATCATTAAACTTCTCAATGTAAACTCGTTTATCGAGAATAACAATAGCAGCCAGCAGTGGCGGATCTAGGCGTTTGGCAGTTGGCATCAGAGCCGTCCTTTCAGAGTTACTGCTGAGTACAGGATGATACACTTGTTGAAATTTTACATTATTTGGGAATAAAGTAAAGTACCTATTATTATTATTATTATTATTATTTTTTTTTTTTTTTTGGATTTTGGGGGGGGCACGTGACCACAGGCCCCCCCCCTGGATCCGCCACTGGTTTGGCTTGTCTGCCTTCGTTATGTGGATGATCTTGTTATTGTTTAATCTGCTAAGTCCTAGACGAGCACTTTACACACCCTCATTGCATACATTATGGGACTTGTTCTTTTCTATACGAATGAATGCTTTTTGAACTGATACAGGATTGATTTGCTTCCCCGCAAAACAAAAACTCATCCCGTAACCTAAAACAAGCTTAGGGTCTACGACCTTTCCTTTCACCTTTTCCTGCGAGCGCTTTATATGTGTGTGTGTGTGTGTGTGTGTGTGTGTGTGTAAATTTTGACTGTCGCACCTCATATTGTGGAAGTCTTCTGCAAGTGGGCTCTTCTGCGACGTCAGAGTTAAAGAATGAATGCAGTAGTGACAATTTTTTATTTTTATCCGGAAACGCCTAATGGCTTAAGGTATATATATATAATATATATATATACTGTATATATATATATATATATATATATATATATATATATGTGTGTGTGTGTGTGTGTGTGTGTGTGTGTGTGTGTGTATGTATGTATAACTGAATCACGAAAATATGGAATGTGATTAATATATAAATAGAGACAAAATCCACGAAAGAAAGATACAATGGAGTGCTGCGAGGCCTTTCAACTTTTAGTCCTTTACTTAGACTAAAGAAATATAAAATAAGTTTACAAAGAAAGCATGTATAAATGACAGATGACAAAGGAAAAAATATGTACCTGGAATCCAACACTACTGAAGAATTAGTAGAACTGCCAAAACAAGGTTAAACATTTAAGAGGTTTTACAAAGGATTAGGCTCAACCATTCAGACGCAGGGACAGGACAATTAAAAGATTATACAAGGAAGGTGACTGACCACCAAAAAATTTTACAAAAGTACAACTCAATAATTCCCCCTTTTTTTTTTGGTAAACAATATCAATTTTTGCAAGATGAACATTTAAAAAAAAAAATATTAAGCATATGCATACATAGAAAATATAAGGTAACTAATTTGTAATTAAGTCAGTGATTTTATCTTTTAGGTCATTCTTGAACATTTTACCAATACAGGGGTCCAAATAATACATGCCAGGGCTAAGGTTAATACAACTGGAAGTAAGCTGTATAATAGCAGATTCTAAAAGATTTTGTGAAGAGAAATCTTTCGATCTGGCAATCACTGAACTTTCAGTCCAATTTATCCTGTGAGAGTTTTCACTTAAATGAATGAATATAGCATTGGATGTTTCCCCAGTTTTGACAGAATACTCATGCGTTTTAATACATACATCTAAATCCTTGCTGGATTGCGTTGGATTCTGAGTACATATTTTTTCCTTTGTGATCCCCATCTGTCATTTATATGAGATTTCTTTGTAAACTTATTTTGATATTTCCTAAGTCAGTTAAGTAAAGGACTAGAAGTCGAAAGGCCTTGCAGCACTCCATTGTTTTTCTTTCCTTCATGGATTTTGTTTTTATATATATGTATGTATATATACAGTATATATTTATATATTCACACCCAAGCACACATACGCATACCACGTGCACACACGTATATATACCAACCTACATATATATATATATATATATATATATATATATATATACATATATATATATATATATATATATATATATATGTGTGTGTATATATATATAGTATATACATGTGTATATATATATATGTGTGTGTGTGTATATATATATACTGTATATATATACACATATATGTAGATATATAAAATACATTTCCATAAATATATAAGTATATACATATGCATATATATGTATATATATTCATATATATATATATATATATATATATATATATATATATATATATATATATGCATATATAAATCTCTGGATCACATCAGGATCGAACCCAGGTCTTTCAATTGAAAGGCAAGGGCGCTGCCCACTAGGCCATACAAGTCATAAAAGAAGTTGGATCCTGAAGGCCACTGCACCCAAGGAATTACCTGGGCAAGCTAACTGCTTGCATACCAGCGTGTTTTCCCCAACTTCCCGACTCGGCAATGACCCAATTGACAGCATTTCATTCGAATTATCCCTTCTGAGTGAAATAGAAATAATCAACACAATCACGTGTGGAACAGAAATAAATTTCTGGCTCACATCAGGATCGAACCCAGGTCTTTCAATTAAAAGGCAAGGGTGCTGAAAGTGTTAACCCCGATTGATTCCAACGTTTATTTTGGGACTTTTATGCCTTCACTGGCTCGCTATTTCAGCAACGAGTTTCTTCTTTTGAACAGAATTTGAGAAACGACTTGACTGCAAGTGCAAGTATGTGTCTATGTGTGTGTATATGTGTATATATATGTACAGTGTGTAAAGTCTGTGGACGCTTAAATTCAAAACCCTACAATTTCCAAATTTATGCATGTGAATGCTTGTTCGGCGCATGCAAGAATTTAATTCTTTCGTGATTGTTTAAACGACATGGAATGAACAAATAAAAGATTAGTTAGTGTTCCGTCACACACACACACACACACACACACACACACACACACACACATATATATATATATATATATATATATATATATATATATATATATATATATATATATATATGTATGTGTGTGTGGGTGCGTATGTGCGTGTATCTTCTGGGTAGTTAGTAGAGCTTCTGTGAATTAAGTACCAAACTGCGACAACGCTTTAAGGGTTTTACTTTTATCTCATATTATTGATTCTACTGCATTGCTGCCCCTGTGCTTTAATTCCTTTTAGGTTCGATTTCAGTCGTTTCCTCTCTGACCTCATATCGTACGTTTCCTTGCAAAAGAATATATTATAAGGCCGTAACATTCAACAAAAACACTAGTACAGTTAGATAAGAAAAGAAATTCATTCTTTAGTGGTTTATTAAATTCACGAAAGTTAAACAGTGAATCAAAATTATTCTGATAGAATGAAAATGGGTATGCAGCTTTGTAAGGTCATTGCCCACAAAGTGCAAACGAAAGAAACAGATTGCTTTTACTGAGTATGCAGGAAAATACACTCAGTTTCACAGTGAATTTATGAGCAATAAATATAACCCAGTATCACTTATATATGATATCTTGGGGCGTCAACTGCATTGTCTTTACCACTGGATCACCTCGCAACAGGTTATAGACTGTATCTTGGTGTTGCCTTGCGTCTTCACGTCGATCTTTGTCACAGCCATTTTCTTGGGACACATAGCCATGTTGTTGGTGATGCCTACTACCAGATCACACGGCGCGAGAGTGCCTCCAGTCACTTCCTGGCCTGAAATCGTGACGGAAACTACCATTACTATCATCGTCATCGCAGGTAGGTGGGATGGTAATGTCATAATAAAATAAGATCGTAAAATTGTGAGATAGGGAATTAAATGAGCTTAACTCGCTTCAGGTATTACAAGAAGTAAAGTTGGAATATGAAGAGACAGATTAATTTGTAAAAAAGGCTCTCTTTCACATAACAAGAATATCTGCACATGTATCACATGGTTTTCGTCCTATACCATGGAACATTTATATATATATATATATATATATATATATATATATATATAGAGAGAGAGAGAGAGAGAGAGAGAGAGAGAGAGAGAGAGAGAGAGAGAGAGAGAGAGAGAGAGAGACATATAACATATTTATATATATACAGTATATTATATATATATATATATATATATTGTTTATATATAATATATATATATATATATATATATATATATATATATATATATATATATATATATATATGTACGTATGTATATATGTATGTACAGTATAAGGTTATGCACGAACCGAACTAAACTTGCTTTCGTCATTGTAGCAAAGTGCGCTTAGGGCATCGTTGCTCGAACGTCTCGGTATTAGGATGAAATTCTACCGCGGAAGAAGAAATTCTCTTCATTCATTCCCACCGTATAAAACAGACTTGCAGTGATAAGCATATTCAAAAGAGTGTGAGGAAGTCGAGAAGTTAAGTCACTGTCTATTAAAATACCAGTTGATTCTCTCTCTCTCTCTTAAATCTGAGGTCAATAACAATTCTCTAAACTGGATTCACAGAGAAATTCTTACAAGGATATGTAGTGGGCAGCGTACAATGACCCTCTATCAACACGGTATTGGCCGGACAATCCTGGTTGGTGGTGACGAGTTCGTTGGATGAAGGGGCGAAATTGACGCTCCTGACGTAAATCTGAGACAGCTTTACATCATCTGAGGGATCTAACACAATTCCAACCAGGGCAGACCCAGTAGGAAAATTACCGCATGGTTCCTGAACTAAAATGAATAGAAAAGTAAATTAATCGGCATAAAACCAAAGAAATGGAGAAGATCTTACTTGGAGTGTACTTGTGTGAAAAACAGAGTAATCTGGGAAGGTACAGGCGAAGAAGACATAATGACAAGGGGAATGTGAAAGAAATTACGGTAATGGCTAAAGAGATAACACTGCCATCATTTTTGGGGCAAATTTCTCCCCTCCCCCTTCTCCATACCTCATCTCCTGTCTAAATTCTTTGACTATGTGATATGAAATGATGTCTTTGACAGTAAATCCAAGAATATGTCATCATTATTCTGCCAGTAGACGAAATTCGGCAAGTGTTAGCACGCTTCTTAAGCTCACAAGTAAATTTGGCTTTGATGTAATTCACCCTACATAAAGACATGGCAAGAAACAATAACCATTATAGCTTAGGAAATCGAAAGCCATTGATGCTCTTGTCCAAAATCACTGGGTGAATATCATGCAATTGTCTGTCACAATTCTGTCTTGATTTGTTTCTAGTATCGTGATTAGAGGTAATTTAGTCAATACTCAGAAAATATTTCAACTCTTTTCAGCAGAACATAAGGTTGTTCTATACTAGCTCAATATAATCAATTAATCATCCTCTCTAAGATTTTCACTTCTCTCTACTTCTATGTTATGTCAAATGTTGAGCATTGGGACAGAGTAGGTGTTGTTCATGTGACAGATGAAACCGTGTCATGCGTTTCGATGATATATTGCACATGGAAGTGTTGAGTTAACCTTACATCCAGAAAATGCATTAATCCTTAGCTCTTGTAAATACAACGTGAGTAAGTATTGTCAATGTTGGACGAAGAACAGTGAAACTACCAGAGGGGAGGAATTGCACAATATAATGGTAAAAATTCGCTCGTTTGTTAAGCACGTTTTTTGCCAAGTTTTGTTCGTGTCATGATTGGGATGTCAGTTGATAAACAATTTTCAGTTGGTCATTCATTCTAACATTGCATAACCGTGCTGGAATAGAGGGAATTCATTTTAATCTGTATTTAATGAAATGCTTGCCAGGTGTTTCTCTCAGTGACGTTTTTAATTTTAATTTTGCTTTATTTTTACAAAGTTCTAAAAAATATGGAGGGTAACAAAATGAATCTCCTATTTTATCAATAATTTTTGGAAGAGGAGTTTAAAATTATTGAGAAAATAGGAGATTCATTATGTTACCCTCCATATTTTTTAGAACTTTGTAAAATGAAGCAAAAAAGACATATTACAATCCAACCAGTGTTAACAAAGAACTTAAGAATATTCTCTGCTTACTGTACCATTCCATCTTAATTTCATTCCTGCCGTGCCCATTTAAGAAACTATTGATATTAACTTAGTATTTAAATATAATAAAATTTTGAGAAATAGACTAATTAAGAATAGCCCACCCAATTCAAACATTATTGTATGCAGTATTCTTTGCAAAGAATATAATAAGATTTATATTGGTCAAACATCAAAAGGACTAAAAGTAAGAAACTCCCAACACAAATAAGCTATTTCAAGAGGCTTATCAAATAATGGCATTGTGGATCTGCAAGGTCAACGACCATCGGAACAGAAGCTACTTCCACCAGGAATCTTAATCTCCACCCTGGATTATCCCTTGATCCTTTGTCCCTGTCTTTTTTGTTTAAAGAACATGCTGCCCAGATTAACAAACTGTACCCCCGCCCCCGCCCCCTTCTGTTTTTGCATATAAATCTCTTTCAACTTCTTTTGTATTCAGTGTGAACTTGAAAATGTAGAACAAATACGAAAGTACTTGTTCAAAGTCCCGGTTTTCACTCACCCTACGACGTAGATGTAGAGATATTCTCAAGCAACCGTTCCTTCGTGCTGCATTGGGTATTAATGTGTATGTATATAGATTTATATACATACAGTACATATATATATATCTATATGTGTGTGTATGTATATATAAGTATATATGTATACATATAAATAGATATATGAATATACAGTATATACATATATATATGTAAGTATATACAGTATATACATATATATATACATATATATATATATATATATATATATATATATATTTATATATATATATACTGTATACTGTATATATATGCATGTATGCATGTATTTTAATCTATATGCATATACATCTATACATAAATATATACATATACATATAAATTTATATATATATAATATATATATATATATGTGTGTGTGTGTGTGTGTGTTTACGCAAAAAAAGCTCTTCAAAGCATAAGCAATCGTTAGATGAACCAAACATACTATTCAGAGCAAGATAAACAGACAGACAGATACAAAAAGTATATGCGTCGATGTGCCTATACGAATATGATTCAGATGCTTACCAGGAGGCGGCACTATTTCCGTAGGATCGATGAAGTAGGTGAAGCCTGCATCACTCACACAGGAATCATAATTGATCGTGATTTGACAGGATCTCCGATTTTTGGCGAGGGAACTCTGCAGGTTGAACCCAATGCATCCTTCAGCTGAAATTGACAAGTAAAAGAATGTATCGAATCTCTTACTACCGCTGTGTAATAATGTGAAAGTAATGTTCACGTTGTCCATAAACTAGTTGACTATTTTTTTAGTTCTACTTTTTTGAAAGAAAGCTTCAATATATTGGGCTATAAATATTTTTTGTAATGTATATGTTCTGTTCTCTTTGTTAGTGAACTCGCAGACTATTTTTTTCTTTTTTTTTTAAAGAAAGCTTTGATATATATGGCTATACATATTTTTATAATGTATACGTTATGTTCTCGTTATCAATTATCAATAAACTCGCTGATGGAAAATATAGTGAAGAGAATAATATTCTCTTCATTATTTTTCATTTTTATTTTTCCTAAGAAAGCTTCCATATATAAGGCTACAACTATTTTTTTGTAATGTATATGTTCTATTCTTGTTGTCATAAGCTCGCAAAAGGAAAATATATTGAAGAGGGTATTTTTTAATTTGTATATTTTTTAAACGTGTGAACTAAGAAAATTTAGTTATACTGGGCTACAGCTAAGAAAGACTTATCTTCAAATCTCGATGATAAAAGTTGGGGGTGGGGGATAACAGGATAACAGAAATTATAGGGAAATAAAGCTTATCCATTAGACGATAGTGCATAAAAAACTGTACATAAAAGCTATAAAATGAATATTCAGTGTATAAAAAACAGAGCCAGTTATAATTTGCAAACCTTATTCACTTATCATTTCGCCAACCAGAAGATGTCTTTTGTGTTCTCTCCCAGTTTGTACGAAAATCTGCTTGCCCAGAGGAAAGATAAATGCCCCGAAGCCCCCTTTTCATTGAAGATTAAAACATATTTACCCATTCAGGGCCTCTCTAGAATAAAGAAAAAAAGATCTCTTCGTCTAAACTGGACAATGACGGCAATTCCCTCAAGACCGATATCTAATACTCTTCATCTACAGAAATTTGTGACACCTACATGGAAATTATATTGACAAAATTCTCGGCTATCAGAATTTAATAGCTTGACTTAATAATTCCGAAATGCGATTCCGTGCTGAAACAGAATGTTTAATCATCACTATTTCTACCTTGCTTTCCTCCCTAGGCGAAGTTAGTATCCCGACATAATCATAAGTTCGTTAAGTGATAGGGCTAATTTTAGATCAAGAAAGAGAGAGAGAAAAAAAGACTGAGAGAGAGAGAGGGAGATATACTCAAGGACATTGATAACCATAGGCACATTGGTTCATTCTCTCTCTCTCTCTCTCTCTCTCTCTCTCTCTCTCTCTCTCTCTCTCTCTCTCTCTCTCTCTCTCAAAGTATCCAAAGTACATTTACCTCGATGGCAGGCTGAGGCGCAAGCAGATAAAGAAGGAACAGTTATATGTCCGATGACCTGACCACATCGGTTACCTTCGTTATACATTTGGAAGAATGAGGAGGATCCCGCTACCCCCTCCACCAGTATGCCAATCATCGTCATAGTCATCACGATCATCGAAACCGCCACCATGTCTTTTGTAACTAAAGGATTCGACATTATCCTTATCAATATCTGCTGAAAAAAAATGAAATCAGATGAAAGTTGATGGGACTTCAATGGTCGACTTCTTTTCCGGCTGACCCACCTTTCAGAATGGCCACATTGTGACCTATAAATAAACATCACGCTTACCAGTTAAATATAGTGCATGGTTATATGTATGCATACAAGTATAAACACATAAACAAGCTTCTGGCAGTGCATGCATACAGATGGATTAATCTGTATTTGCGTACTCACGTAAACTGAATAATATGACTGAATTCATTTTGACGCTTTTGGAGAAACTGAGGACATTCTCATTACTTCTCTTTCTCTTTGAAGTATGAAAGGGGAGATTTTAGAAATCTCTTTAGTTTCTATAGTTGATTCCTTTTCAGATTTTTGACCAGGTTGTACATCCTACATCTAACTTAACATAAAAATGACAAAGTGTGTTTAATACTGTGTAAGGCAGTTTTGTACGATTATATTCTGCTACGAAGAAATTAATTACAAGAAGTCCTGAGTATTCAAATGTCGCCACGTATCGAAAAACGTCAGACTAAATCTTTTCAAAATCCGCCTAAACATTTGAAGTCCTTGATCATGTTTGGTTTTAAGGATGAGTATTTACCTCTTCCGTAGGAATTCTTTTCTTTCGGTTCAGCAACCGAGGTGTCATTGATGGTGTTATTTTGAAAGGGGAGAGGGTTTAGATTCTGAAAGTTTCAATGTGATCTCCATTTCGTACTTTTTCATTCTTGGAACTGAAAACTCGTAGTAATTGTTCTCCGAAAACCTTTAAAAAAAGCTTTTGTTAATGATTACATAATCTGGTGTTATCAAAACTTCGAGATGCAACGCTCAACATATATGATATTAAATAAACTTTCGGCATTATTCTAAAAAATTAATTATAACAAAACCTGTTCTAAAGAGTTTGTTACTGTGTGCAATTAGTGAAGGCTCCTGGGATGAGACCTTAGAAAAGAATCTTTTGCCATAATGTTTTGTTAGATTCCTCTAAACTTGATTTGTATCTCCCTCATTTACATGTTATCATATCCATATGATAAATATTTAATAACGTTTGTTCTGCTTCATTTCTTTGCCGTTTTACTTTATTTTTGAGTGGGTAGGTGGGCCGGGGAGCGACGGTTACATAGATTGTTTCTTATGCACGCTTGACTTCATAAAACAATCGCAGGTAAACATATGAAATATGTTAACGCATACACAGAAAATATAGTTGCACTGAAGTCCATAACTTACGTGAGTCCTCTGCACCGACTTTCACAAAACCGGCGCCCGTGAAGGAAGGGTGACTTATAGGAGAGGCAACCCTTCCGTGCTTGTCCGCGACCTACCTTTCGTGTGCGAAGCGCATAACAGAAAAATAAATCTTTACTGACAAGTGCAATACATAGAAATTTCATTCGTACCCAGCGCTGATGAATTAGTCATCTAGCAAGACTGAAAGAATTAAAAAAAAAAAAGGGGTGAACACAAATTCGGCTCACTTGTCATCAAATGGAACAATGTTTACTTTCTTCGGGGTTACAGCTCAGTGGCATTCTTTGCATATTCCAGGAATTGTATGAATTTTCGTTGCTTTCTTTGTTTTTTTTGGCATTCTCGCCCTTTGCCAATTTCCGTGTTTCCTGTACTCTTTTCTCTCGAGGTTGATTTTTTTTTTTTTATCAGGCATGAGCTGGATCAGGAAATTGGGCTTCTCGTCCCAGCGGTCTTTTCCCCATAGAAAACAAAAAGAATCATTGACCCATTCACCCTCTATCTGCCGGAAAAAGGTGAACCACATGTGCAGAGATCTTGCACAATATTAGCCGCTTCATATATACGTACCTGGAAGTATCACCAGCAGCAATCTAAACCCTTCAAGATAGACTGTGCCATTCGATCGTTTCTCGCACGCACTTCATTGCTGCTTATATAACTCGGGCCCCTTGTCTTCCAGTGCTTTTACACAGTCCCCAGCACTTTCTTGGATACTCTCTCCTGCACAGAAACGTGCAGAATTATATATTCTTTCACAAAACCATCGTGAGTAAACGGGAATGGTTTACAGCACTGTGACCACATATCCTACTTTGAACGTCTGTGTGGTATACGTAGGACTAGCTGCCCGATCCCTTGTGGAAGATTCTGTTAGGTATTTCTCTAGGGCAACATGATTATATATATATATATATATATATATATGTATATATGTGTATATGTATTTATGTTATATGTATGTATGACTTAATCATGAAAATATGGAATATATATATATATATATAAATAAAGACAAAATATATATATGTATGTGTGTGTGTTGTGTGTGTGTGATAATCATGAAAATGTATGAATATATAAATACAAAATATATATATATATATATATACATATATATATATACATATATATATATATATATATATATATATATATATATATATATATATATATATATATATATATATATATATATATATATATATATATATATATAAATACGAATGTCTTTTTTTACTGTAATCTAACAGTGCTCTATATAGCTTATAAGGCTCATAAAACATTGTTAACACGGCAGACCAATATATTTCGATTGACTATAACCTAGATTCCTTAGACAGGAAGTACCTTTTCTTTGAACGTGAGTTCCAAAAATGTTCCCTTGTGCCTGTTTTGCAGAGTCTTGTAGTCTTCTCTAAGAGGCTGGTCTATGTTTTCCTTTCTATCTAATCTCCCTTCACGGCCCAACATTATTAAGGGATACGGGGAGCAGAGGTATATATATATATATATATATATATATATATATATATATATATATATATATATATATATATATATATATATATATATATATATATATATATATTAGAAGTAATCTCATATACCTATTATTACGCAATGAAAATGGCTAACAAAATCTCACAATCATGCCCCGCAATCGTTGCTTTTAGCAGCTTGATTGTCGCCAAGTGTAATTTGGTTTGTTTACCAGCGATAAAGGCTCAGAGAATTGTTCCAGCTCTGGCACGCAGGAGATGTTGACACAAGAAGCCCCCGCTGCCGCTTCTACTCTGTTTACCCTGTACAGGGAAATTGTCTGACTAATACTCGTATGTCCGTGCAGAAAAATCGCCTGAGTCAACTCTGATGAACGAAAACACACTACCAACTCTCGTTCACCGAAAGGAATTTCTTTCTTTTCTTTTTGTGCGTAAATTACTTTTGGCATGATTTTCACGAACACTAATTCTTCTGATCTCGCTTATAAATTTGATAACTGCATTTGAATGAGCTTAACACATGGCGACATGCTCATAAGGTCTAAGGTATGCCAGATATTTAGGGACACAAGCCTTGGATGGTCATATCCGTTAACTATTTCTCTCCATCGTTGATCGAGTCTCTTCCCAGTCTTCTCTACTTCTATGTATGTGAATATGTTCCTATACATAGTAATATGCTTTCGGATGTAGGCTATTTGCAACAAGAGCTGGATACGTGTGTATGACTGTGCGTAGGTTTTTACACTATATATATATATATATGTATATATATATATATATATATATATATATATATATATATATATATATATATATATATATATATATATATATATATATATATATATATATATATATATATATCTTGTGTATACTTCCACAATAGTCCCGTGGATGAAGAATATAAGGGATCCTCACATACAGTGGCGTCGCTATGGGGGGGCCAACGGGTGCCCGGGACCCTCCTATCACATGCTTGGCACCCCCAGTTGAAATTCCCTTTGTAGTTAAACTTTAACCCTTTGGTGGTCAAAAGCAGAATTACATTTTTTGGCTTTATCATAAATGACATGTTGTTTGTTATGATATTTTGATCCAGCTTAATGTTATCAACTTATGTATGAAGTGATTGAAGCTCTAGTTACTGTTTTGAATAAGTTGATGATATGCATTATTTTGATATATTTACATGACAAGGATATTATACCATAGTTGAAAATTAAAATGATAATAGAAATTAGGTTAGTGTTGAATATAAGGTTGTGAGGAAATTTACATTACAGTATTTGATACATTTGCATATAGTAAGAGTTGAAAGTTAATTGAAAATTGAGTTCTGTCATTTCAAATACAGGTTTACTAATTACTAATACTATTATTTTCCTATATTCACATTCGAGAATAGCAGCCTAACTACTAATTACAGCACTGGTACATTAGTTTTGTGTAATTTTCCTTGGCCCCCCAAAAAATATCTTGGCCCCATCTAGGCTCCCCCACTGATGTAATGCCAGCCACGCCACTGCTCACACAAAATTGAAAAGTCATTTTCTGGCTAATAAAGATGACTTCATAATAGTCTTGGCACTCCTTTTATTTTCATATGAGGATCTTTATATTATATATATATATATATATATATATATATATATATATATATATATATATATATATATATATATATATATATATATATTTTAAATGCTGATGGACTAGCATCGTCTATTATTTTACGACACTTCCAGTTAACAACACCCTTTAACAAGAAGACGATGCCCAAAAAACAATCCACAAAACTACAAAACTAGCAAACATGATCTGAATGCTACACCACTCAGCCAAAGCGCCAGCTGTGCCTGAATGCACCTCCTTATCCACGGTGAAAGATGGAGTCGTTTTATATATATATATATATATATATATATATATATATATATATATATATATATATATATATATATATATATATATATGTGTGTGTGTGTGTGTGTGTGTGTGTGTGTGTGTGTGCGTGTGTTTTTTTCTGGTTCTCAACAAGTCTACCGGGAAGAGGTTGCTATAGGGCCCTTGGTAAGGATGAGATGAAGAGGACATTAAGGGTGTATGGTGGGAAGGGCAATTTGGCAAAGCGATTATGAGTTTTTAATACAGAAGAAAAATTCTTGCTCTAATATTCCGACAGGAAAGTGACTTTTAATGTAGAAGGGTTTATGTGTTAAGGGTTTGTTATGTCTTCTTAGTGTTTTATCGCTGGGATAAGGAGAGAAGTGAGGGAAACGGTAATAGATATAGGGGCAAATGTGTTAAGGAAGGCGGTTTTTAGTGGAGTGCGGAATGGCTGATGTTGGCAGGTGATGCAGTGCCAAGTGATGGTAATGAATAAAAACTGCTGACAGTGATAGGCTGATGAATAAAATTCAAAAACTTTTGTAAGAGGAGAAAGTTAAAAGCAAATGTTGAAAGTATGGTCTTAATAACAAATCGGAGCTTAGAAGATGTAAAAAGTGATTGTTAGTAAGAGGGTGCCTGAAGGATGTAGGTAGTTGGTTTTTGCAGATATTTAAAGACAGACGTAACATCTGAAGGTACAAAGGTACAAGCTGTGAATCACAGAATGTAGTAGAAGACCTATACAAAGTTTGAAACGGAAGAGGTGTGTCAAGGGAGCAAAAGTTGAAATATATGAGAGGATTGTTGAGCCCACTCTCCTTTATGGAAGTGAAGTGGTGAATTGTAGAAAAAATGTAGAAACTGTTGAGATATTAGAAACCACGAAGTTGTGGTAGAGATACTAGTTTAGGCAAAAGAAGACCACGAAAATCCTGGTTAAGTGGTTGAAACAGGTACTTGAAAGTAATTTCGATAGTCGATGCGAGATTGGGCCAAGTGGAGCACTGTTTATTGTAGATCGTCTCACTGTTGATGAATCTTCTGTATTTTGACGATGGTGGCTTATCCAGTTATTAGATGAAAGCAACAGTGCTGCTACTTAGTTCTGCAGGAAACAATGCAGTGTTTATGTTTCCCGTGTTTATGTGAATGTCCATGTTATAGTGTCGCCTATCCTTAAAATCAACCTAACGAAAACGTCTTTGTAGCGAGGCACCTAGGTTTATTTTGCGATTTAAAACAAATAATAGCTGTAACGTCATTTCAGTATTAATGTTATCTACACAATGAGTTTATTAGGCTCAGTGATTTCGTTATTCTAGCTTATTTGATTCATTATCTCAGTCAGTCAGTCAGCCACTTCCTTTATCTTTTATTTGTTTATGACTCTAACAAAGTGCTTACGTGACTACATAGGCTATTCGTGTGGGTTTCATTTTGCGAAGGATCGCAGAATTAGATATATACTAAAAACACTGAATTTTTGTTCATGGTTGATTTGCCTCTATCGAGTTTGCTTGTTATTTAAACTCCGGCATTGTGAACTATATAGTATGATTTTTAAACCGTTTTCTAGTTGTTTATTTATCTACTTACGGACTGATTAAATTCATTCATACATCGCTCTGAAGCTTTCCTTATGTATATACACTATATATATATATATATATATATATATATATATATATATATATATATATATATATATGTGTGTGTGTGTGTGTGTGTGTGTATGTGTGTGTGTTTATATATATATATATATATATATATATATATATAAATATATATATATATATATATATACATATATATATATATATGTATATCTCTTTCCCTCAACATTTGCCTGCAATATTGTAAAACATTTTCAGTGTAATGACCTTACATTTTTCCCTCCTTTATTATTGTTACAAGCCATTTCCATGTATAACTCTACTTGCTTTATATAAAGTGACTGCGGGGACTCACCCTCGTAATTCGTAAATCTGTACTACAGACGTTTAAAGTGATATACGATAAGTTGGCGTGTGGGTAGAGAAGGTTACGTATTTATCGCAGCGTTAGCAAATTCAGTTGGCTTTGTTCTTGGACCACTCAAATAAAACGCCACGTTTCCAGACTCGCTAATACAAGACTACTCCCCCGCTCCCCCCACCATACCCACGTTCAACAAGCCTTCCTCTCCTCCACCCCCACCCCAGCTTAACCTTTGTAATTTGGGTTGCAACTTTGAAATCTGACCCATATTTCAGCGGCTCTTTAATTTTTACTAATTTAAGTCACTTAAATCTTGAAGGATTTCACACAGACCATAAGTTCTTGTAGTTAATGCCATAAAACGGTTGTTTGGTATACAAGCGCTTGTCCATGCGTTTCTCATGGCAACCAGTTTATTTGTTAATTTGCAGTCCTTTATGTCAACTATATTTCTTTTAAACCCCGTGGCATGTTATCCAAGCTCTTTTCATGTTGAAGTTATAGAGGAATTTGTGACAGGTCTTGCAATTAATTTTTTTTTGGCAAACTGCAATTGCGCAAAACAGCGTTGCAGCATAGTCCTCACAATTTGACATTTTTTTTTTATATTCAGGATCGAACCCAGGCCTTTCAATTGAAAGGCAAGGGCGCTGCCCACTAGGCCACACAAGTCAAAAGAAGTTGGAACCTGAGAGCAACTGCACCCAAGGACTTACCTGAGCAAGCTAACTGCTTGCATACCAGCGAGTTTTCACCAACTTCCCGACTCAGCAATGACCCAATTGACAGCATTTCATTGAATTATCCCTTCTGAGTGAATAAGATAGAGTATATATATATATATATATATATATATATATATATATATATATATATATATATATATAAATTATATATATATATATATATATATATATATATATATATATATATATATATATATATATATATATATATATATATAAATAGAAATCATCAACACACAATCACGTGTGGAACAGAAATAAATTTCTGACTCACGTCGGGATAGGTCTCTCAGGTAGGGCGTTACCCACTTGTATGGCCCAGTGGGTAACGCCCTTGCTTTCCACCTGAGAGACCTGGGTTCTGATATGATATGAGTCAGAAATTTATATATATATATATATATATATATATATATATATATATATATATATATATATATATATATATATATATATATATATATATACTAGGAAATTTCTTCTTTGAGAAATTATTTCCCTTTGGTCAATAAGTACAACCCACAACTACCTGATCCCTATATGCCTTGTCCACATTGACTGGAATTCAATCGTCACAATGGTAACCCGTTGCGTTGTATCAGCAATTTCAGACTATTTATGGTAAGCGGAAAAGAGGCTAAGGAATTAACGACTTGCTCTCCCAGTCCTGCCCTTGCTTTTATGCATCGATAAAAATAAGTAAAAATCTAATAGGTAGGTATGAAAATATTTTACAATTCTGTCCCTTTACCTTTCAAAAAAAAAAAAAAAAGAAGAAGAAAATTATCCTTATTTGGCTTACAAACGGAGATATGGTCATATTTCACACTAAAACATAAATATAGGGTTTTAATTGCTGTTCGAACAATAAAACTGGGTGGCAGTTTTAAAGAGGAAACGAAGTAAAAACAGAAGCTAAAAATAAGTTATGTGAAGTCATAAATTTCCTGTCTTTGTAATTGAGGCCACTTTTTCCATTTGTCGTAAGTTAAAAGGGCGAGCCATTCGCTAGAGTGACTTCCATCCGTGAAATTAAAACCCCATAATTTCCTTCAGGCATCATTGAGCTAATGTTAGGTTATTTTTCAGTCCCGCCCATGAGCAGGTAATTATGCCTCTGGGGAGCCAAGAAAAGTAAAGTAAACATAATCTGCTTCGATTTATCATGCCACCCACCTGACATAATTCCATCCACCTATTTTATTTTGTTTATCAGCAAACAAAAAGCACCTTCCTTTGGTTACATAGAACCCACATAGCCACACATTCAAGTTCCGAGTGGCCCTTCAGAGTCTGGTTTTCCTTCAGGAGGAAAGAGCGCACTTCTCTGCTCCTCCAGCCAGGAAAAGTATCAGGTGCTTTTATTCCTTTATTGGGCAATCTCTTCTCAGTGGGGCGACTCCGGACTGGTTCTTCACCGTCTTCCTCAAGATGGTCAGTGAATTTTTCACCCTGTATATTTTAAATCAGAAAATTAAATTTTGTGAACATGTTAGAAATGTGTTCTGCAAACAAATGCTTGAAAGATAAATTGGAAAAATGTTTATAACACTTGAATAACGATGCCTTTAGAAGCATTATAAAATTCCGAATTCTTCTAATTTCAAATATCTCATTCATTTCACAGAATGAATCTAAATATAAACAATTATATAAAACAAGCGTTTAACACATTACATGACTGTCATCAGCTGGCGAAATTATGCATTCTCAACATGTTCATCCGCTCTGGAAGGCAGTTTAGCTTAGAGGACTGGATCCACTAGTGCGCCTTTCTAGACCTAAGGAAATTTAATGAACAAAGTCTGCACTTGCATGTTTACATATGTACGACTCTATACATATACAGCAACGTTATACAGTTATGTTTTCTACTACTTAGATGACGAAGAGAGAGCGGTTTCGTTGCTGGACTTCTTCCCTCATGACTCTTCTTGTGATGGTGACAGCGATGTCTGGGGCATTTTCTGAGATGCCCGTGGGATCGTCTCTCTACCAGAGGTCCAATGAAAGCAGCCGATGCGGTCACGTAATTGGACAGACTCATGTGCCATCTTTGGCAATGTGCGCTGCTATCTGCAGCGAAGGTAGAAACGAAGTATATTTATATCATAATGCATTTTTGTGGCTTTACACTGCTTTATTTTCTGGTAACCAATTCTTAATGTTTTATTCCCTACACAAGGAAAGAATTAATTATTCATTTCTTTAACCGTTGTTTATAGGTATAAAACCACCTGTTTCTATACATCTTAAACAATTATAAAGATTTAATGTGAGATTTTCTTTATTTACCATATAAAAAATTTCATTTGGCATTCCCTAATGAAAAGGAAACTCTGGAACTACTTCTAAAATTGGTATCAGCGTCCCGATATCAACAAAGTACTTAAAACAATACCCTTCTTACGATCTTGCAAGTGCGTGGAGATGCTATTTATTTTACGGTTCATACAAAGATTTTCGTATCATCACTAATAACACTGGTCTGCTACCGGGAACTTTTAGCAGTATATTTTATCAATATCTTCTAAACTACTATGTTATTTTCTCCTCAAGTAAGTTTAAAGCAATGAAGTTGAGCTATAAAGTATAATCAGGAAATCATGAAAATGTATAAAGCTTGAAAACCTTGACTAAAAACCCTCATTTTGCGGAAGAAAGACCTCTAGAAACGTTTTTCAATGTTATGTGAAACAGTTTTCATGAAAGAAACCGAAACTGTGCAGAGAAAGCTGTGCAACTTTCCTAAGGAATCCGTCTACTCTGTTCCATAGGGCATTTCACCCTTCTCAAGTTCTAATTTGCAGAAACCTAGAGAACAAGCCAGTGTATAGTGCGATCACAAATTAACAACCTTTTAGTATCAGTCAAAGACAATGGTTTATGTTGTCTTTTAAATGAGTCTTAATATCCTTACCTTCATAATAACCTCATTACTATTAGATGATCCTTGACAGCGTCCACATAATTTGGACATAAGCTAAATGTTTTTTTCTCTCTTCCGTTTAGTAGGCAACTGTAAAGGTTTTAACCTCGAAGGTCGTAATTCAAGATATCAGAGGTCCTGCCAGCTTACAGACTCAAGGGACTCCTGCGTTGCAGACATTGCCTTCAACTTCTATGTAGGACCTCTTGCTTTTGCAACAGAAAAGTCTACAGTTGCTACATCGCCAACCGCAACCACAACAGGTTCTACAGTATCACTTGGTACCAGTCAAGGACCCATGAGCTCTGGTTCTCTGACATCTAGCTCGATGCAGTCTACAGAGACTGAGTCTACTGTGTCTACTGATCTTTCAACTGCTGTATCTTCTAGTACTAGTCCAACACCATCCACAACCACTCTTACCACTCCTGGTTTTACTACACCATCTAATCTCACTACAGCCTCAAGCATTACAGCTATATCTATAAATTCACATCCTGCGACAGCCACAGTTGACTCATCCGCTACAGAAACATCCACAGTGCCAAATACTTCTGAGATATCGACTGCTACTGCTTCATCGGCTGTAACTTCCGCTAGTTCTGCGGTCTTTACAACAGCCATTATTTCCACAACAGATTCAACTGTATTTCCTACTTCAACTGCACCCTCCGGCGCAACAACAAGTTTCCAAAAAAGTACTAATACTACTATAACTTCCACTTCTGCAACATCAATAACAACATCAGAAACAACTTCGCAGTCAACAACTGATAGTACTTCAGGGTCAACTAGTACAGCAACTTCAACAAGCAGCCCCACTTCCAAACAATCCACTTATAGTACATCTAAAACAAACACTGTGACGGCCGCATCGACAGTCACCACAACGACATCATTACGTAAGTTAAACATATATACTGTATATATATGCGTATATACTGTATGTATGTATATATATATATATATATATATATATATATATATATATATATATATATATATATATATATATATATATATATATATATATATATATATATATATATATATATATATATATATATATATGTGTGTGTGTGTGTATGTGTGTGTCCATGTACCCCCCAACAGTTCGTTAGGATATAGCGTCACCTTTCCTGGCACCGATTGGCTGATAGGCCTAAGGAGAAGTGCCAGAGCCAATCACGTCCAGGAGAGAAGAAATCGGGGTCTGTGAGGTACTAGAGGGCTGGACGAAGATGCTCAAAGGCGTCCGCTTGAGCAGGCAAAGAGTTTTTGTTCAAGTTAGGAGAAAGACGCACATCCCCTTGCTACCTCCGTCGGTTTCTCCCTCAGCCTCTAACTCTCGCTTACTGTAGATTTTAGTTTGCTTAGATACTTGGGCCCTTGTGTAAGTTTTAGATAATGCAAATCATTGTTAAATTTACCCCCTGTGTCTTATTTAAGCATGACCCACAGTAGTGCAGCCGGACCAGAGTAAGTAGACCTCATTAGAGGTTGGGGTCATATATGCTGTATATATATATGTATATATATATATATATATATATATATATATATATATATATATATATATATATATATATATACATATACATGTAATACTTCTCAAATTCTTCGCTCTTTGGATATGCTTGTCACTACAAAGGCTTAGGCCCAAGTGCAAGAAATCTGAAGTAATCATAATGTCTGGTAGCGGGAAACGAACCCGCATCCCATAATAACAACGAGGTCACTTTGCCGACCTGACCTAACGGGGAACTAACCCACGTCCCATAATCACAACAAGATCATGTACCTAGACCGTGACGTTGCCCACCTAACCTCGTGGTCAGGTCGGCAATGTGACCTTGTTGTGATTATGGGACTCAGGTTCGTTACCCACAACCGGACATCGTAATTACTTCAAATATCTTGCACTTGGATCTAAGGCTTTGTAGTGACAAGCGTATCCAAAAAGAGCGAAGAATTTGAGAAGTTAAGAGGCACTGTGGCTATTGCAATTATATATGTATCTGGTAAATAGGGACCACTAGAGTCAACATATATATATATATATATATATATATATATATATATATATATATATATATATATATATATATATATATATATATATATATATATATATATATATATATATATATATATATATATATATATATATATATATATAATATATATATATATATATATATATATATATATATATATATATATATATATATATATATATATATATATATATATATATATATATATATATATATATATTTATACATATATATGCATATATATATTATATATTCAGCTGTTAATAGGCAATTTACCCTGATAGGTCATCCAAAAGACAACAATAATAATAATAATAATAATAATAATAATAATTCAGCGTACGGATCGCATGGGATATAAGAAAAATGGAAATTGTACTGACACCTTTTATATAAGAGATGATAATTATTACCAGGAAATTGGCTCGTAGAATCGAAAAAAACGGACATTTACAGAGCGTCTTGATTTTTAGACAGCATTAGAAAGGGTCACTTGAAAATGGACGAATCAAAAGACAATGCATAATCTGAGGTAGCAATGGATACCCGACAAGGGAGCCTGAGGTCTCTTCTCTGGTGTAAGGACGCCTCACTTGAAATACTTCGGACTCCAAAGTCAAGCCCTAAACTTTGAAATATTTATTATATGTCCAAATGTCTCAAGGGAACTGATAATACCAAGGAAAACTGGGTGTGTAAGGAGAGAGAGTGAACACACGTTTTCCCAACAGGAGCCCAAATGAAGAAAAAAAATCTTATAGATTTGGAGGACCATAAAATATCGGTTTTATGCCATGGCTAAATACAAACATAAGGTACTAGCTGAAGACACTGATCTTCAATCCCTCGGCAATCAGCCATTAGTACGTGAATTGTTGTTATCTTTATCATTACTTTCTATTTCTATTATAATGCCTGGGTAAGGTAAATCAACGAAAGTATTTTGTTTCGTTTGTCACAAAAGTTGTCACAAAATTTGTCATAAAAGTTTGTCACAAAAGTTGAGATTTACTTTACCTAAATAAGTCCTTGTTCTTCTATCAATAATCGTCTTATTATGATATTTCCCTTTTTGATTTAACACATGCTTCAATAGTAAAAATCATAGAACACTTTATAAACGGTATTTATGTGTACAATGTGTACATGAGCCCCTTTTAAACCCTAAAATCATTCTAGGCAACGAGAATCATTATATGTAGCGACCAAAAAGGGAAAAGAGCGACTGGGCTAAAATTTAGACACGAAAAATATATAATTAAGGAAAGATTTTTTAAACTTCGTAAGCGCTGTACTGTAAGAGCAGTAACTGGAAGTTTTCAGGTATGATGTTAAAGTAATACAGAGCATGAAGATGATCTGCCTGTGTGTTTCAAGAGAAACACACTCAAAGATAATTCTGAGTCCAGTGTTTAACAGGAGGGCATCTTCCAGGGTAACAGACAGATTAGACTCGCGTAAAACTATAAAAATACACCGGAATTTTCTCCTTAAGTGTTTTACGTGCATGCTGAAAAAGGGAAAAGGGAACCTCCGGAAATTAACTTCGGAGAAAGCAAGGAAAGATATAAATTAAAATCCGGCTATGACATGGAATACTGAACAGTGCTTATCAAGTGTAATAAATGTATTGAATGAAAGGTGTGGAATGTTATATGAAAAAACTTATAGAGAGAAAAAAAAAAAACAAAGCGGAAAAGTGCACACCTAATTGAATGGGAAAAGTAGAGAAAGGGAAAACATTTATTCAAAGTATAGGTAAATTATACGTTCAGATAAATATCCAGTAAACTGACGAATAGCAATGGCGAGAGAAGTTCAGGCCTAGAGGAAAGATAAAAAAGAAAAATATTAATGGAGATTTACAGATGGCTAAACCTCTAGTCGTAAGACATCTGTTATTTCTGCTGCTAATAACGGTACCTGAGACATCATTATCATAATTATTGGAAGATATTTTTTTTATATATAATTTGTCTTTGTTTGATAATGAAGGCAAATGAGGAAAAAAGCCCCTGTGTACTTTAGCTAGACAGCTACTGTGTTCTTATTTATCAGAAATTCACGAGCAAAAATTCCACACTCTGGTATATTTTTGCGACTCTTTATATCATTTGAGTTTCAGCGTCATTTCTTACAAGTTTGTGTGTCTAATACATGCAAATGCATGTATATTTATACACATATCTATCTATCTATATATCTATATATCTGTCTATCTATCTATCTATACATATAGATAGATAAATAGATAGATAGATAGATAGATAGATAGATAGATAGATAGATAGATAGATAGACAGACAGATATATATATATATATATATATATATATATATATATATACATATATATATATATATATATATATCATCTGTATGATAGGGCAAAATGTGGTCTTATTTCAAACCATTTTTATAATGACTGGCTGTTTCCATTTTTCCCCGTTCTCCCGTCAGCCCTTTTCAGCTGCTCTTCTTCTGTGTTTGGAAAAGTCCTCGTAGGAGTCAAATTGATTCAAAGCCAGACTTCCCAGTTGTCCTTCTACATGAAGGACGTCACCCTCGTTTCGAATTCCGAAGATATAATAGCTCCATCAGAAATTTGTCAAGCGGAATACGCCGTCACAAACGTGGAGTGCGATCTGTCACAGGTCACTTGTAAGTAAGCACATTTTTACTTTCATTCACAAAATGACAAGACACTAGCAGCTTTGTTTGATACAGATTTAGAAGAGATTCAGATCCAAAGAATAGTAAAGTTAATTATGTCGTATGATCTACTGTCATCAGGAGACATCACAGGCCTAATTGCTTTTGGGTGGGGGTTCCAGTTATATGCTCTGCTTTTTATGGAAAGTCTTTTAAAAATTAATCGAAAGAATGCATTACCTTAGACAGTTAGTTTTTTTAGATAAGTTATTTATAATGTTAATATATTCCATTTATGAAACCACTTGACAAGGGATACAAAACAAGCATAAACTATAGCAACTTTAAAGACTAAAATATACAAGAATGATTCTGATATTGTAGCAAGTCGTTTAACCCTGAGAGGAGGTGTACTTTGAGTGTTTATTTACAGTATAATAAAAACCTGTAAAATTTTGACGAACGCTGCTGATTACTAAATTACCTCTCCCCACTTTTTTTCGCGACACAGGTCAAGAAACAAATGCTGGCATAAAGACGAACTGTCAGCTGATATCAGTAAGTAATTTTGAAGCCATATGTCCCTCCAACATGCTTGTCACCAGTGTTGGGGTATCAGGAGGAATAAACAAAGCGATTTATCGAATCAAGTGCTGTGAATCGAAGGAGTGGTAAGTCTTTTCATCAACCGAGAAAAAAACTTCATGAGATGTGTGTCTGGGGGCTGGAGAACCTAAAATGAAATTTGTATTTATAAGGTACAATTCCTCAAGAGCATAGTCCTTGGTGCATCAGAAGATTAAGGACACAGAACTATGGCTCAAAGTCAAGTTTAGTTAAATGGCCCTTTTTTATGGAACTTGCAACTCTTTTCACGCAATATGGCGCGTAAATACATTCAACTTGAAATTGGACTGGAATTTTCTCCGTCAGGCTTTTTAGATATACGTTCAACTTATCATTCATGGTTTAAGTATGATTTATAGCAGAATTAACATTTCACACTGTCCACCTTAGTGCACTCCTTTAAAAAAAAAAAAAAGTCAGGTTTCTTCGTGAAACTGGCATTCTTGATAAATGTTTTGTGTACTCTGGCTTCTGCTGGTTCTCGCGTAAATTTCAGTTTCTTTAACTCCCATTTCATCGTTTACTGCCTTTTCAGCCACGTTTAACCTTTCTTTTCATCTTTCAGTTATTATAATAATCCTCTGTTGGATACTACCTCAAAGCTATTTCTCCAAAAGGTCAATATGGTTATTTCTTAGATCCTTTGTTATTATTACTTACTAAGTATGTAAGGATTGTTCAAACTTGGCGCTCAAAATTATGCTTTATATTACTCTCAGCTGATGGGGTACCTTTATTACTTTTCTTACGGGTTTCTAATGCCTCAAGGGCATTTACAGTCGCCCATTTTCTCTTCAGATATTTAAGTATGTGCTGTTTCTTACTACTGAATTTATCTTGAGTTTTGACTGGATGTTCATGCTACTTGAATCCTCAAAAAGAGTCTCAGTTATAACATATGCACTTGAAATAAAAAAAAAATATATATCAAAGCATAAGCTTTTAAATGGCACTAAAATAATAGAAAAATAAATGTATCTCCAAGTGTTCTAGATTTCTTAACCAAACAGTCTCAGCGTTGTTGAAAGCGCTTCTTTCTTCTGGAGTTCAAATAGAACGTCTAGCTTATCATCTTAGTCATGATTTAAATAAAAACTGTTGCCCAAATGATGTCTCTTTTCGGTCATGAATGAGAGGCGGAAAAAAGATCGTAGACGTCAAGAACGCGCGTGTAACTCGAGGGCTTCCTAAACAATATTTGTCCTGATAAAGCTGAAATTTCAAATAAGGTTGTTAGTAAAGTTTATGTAAAGTTTTGCTCTTGTGGTGAAATTTAAATTTCTGAACATTCCTCTTACATTTAGGCTACCCAATCACAGATTTTAAGTAAGATTAAAATCATGATCAGTGTAGGCTATTTCTTCCGCGCATTATAGACCAACTCTACACACCTCAGCAAAAAATACGACCATAAAAAACTATATCTTATTACTGGTAACGCACTTTTTCCCATCTCTTTTTCTCACGTGTGGACGTTCAGTTCTAAGAAAGCTTGTTCCTTATAGATGTCTCTCATTTTAGAAAATGATAAGGAAAATAACTTGTTTTCAACATTATCAAAATTATGCCATTTTTAGCATCTAAACCATAATGAGAGTGCCCCTTCTGAGGATCAATGGTTAAATAGAAAATCAAATTTAGAGGTTAAGAAATGAATGAAAACAGACAGGGGAAAAATAAATAAGTAAACAGAGGAATGGGAAGTTGGATACGTGCAACAATGAATCAATGGGTAATGTAATAGTCCATTTTCTTGGAAACAACTATATAATAAAACAGTATAGTTAAAACATTAAAAAAAAATTAGTATCTTGAAAAGGGCACGAATGTTACGTAAATTCCTCCAATTATAAGAGCAATTTATATCGATAAAGTCAGACATAAGTAAAATTCCAACTATTAAATCTGTCTTAAGATTTATTGTTTTCTTGATCACATAAATATACATATTCATATATTCTGTGCACCAATGTGGTACCCATTTTGAATCGGAAGCAAACTTATCTGATGCATGTATGTGCATACAGACATGCATGCACATAACCACATGAATATATATATATATATATATATATATATATATATATATATATATATATATATATATATATATTTACCGGTGTGTGTAATTATTTTCAGTATTATATGTAATTATCTCAGTTAACTCTTGTATGTTTTCCTATGTGTCCTACAATGTGATGTGTTATAACAAGTGTGACCCTTCGTTTCTGTTATAAAGGATTATTTATAATGATTTTCATTCAACCAAACCAACCAAAAACTACAGGGTGAAAATGGGAATGTATGTTTATGAATAACCTGTACGCAGACAATAAATGCAAACTGAAAACTACCATAGGAACATTTATTGCTTACATATTTCATGATATGCAAGATTACTGGTGTAACCTTTTTACCTGCGTTACCATAAATAGTTTCTTGTGACGTACAGTGAGTAACATCTGAGTAAAAATTTTGTTTTTATGCACAAGCCGGGAAGCCCAAAAAAAAAAAAAAAAAAAAAAAGTCCTCCTTTAAGCACACGAGCAAGACTTAGCCTGGAAAGAGCAATCGACCTGTTTCTCTCCAATGGAGGACGGAAAGAAGAGCATTCTAGAAACTGGTTGGAGACAGGAAGAGTTACCAAACCGACCAGTCACAGAATTGCTGATTTCTACAGCGAACTGAGGAATGTGGTAGCTTAGTGGCTATTACGAAGCTGTCTGAGAAGAGAAGAAGCTATTTCCTTTATAAAACTCAGGGTTACAGAGGCTGGAACGGTATCTACAGAAGAGATACCAGGAAACCACCTTGTGGCTATGAAACAGTGTCTAGCAAGAGGTAAGTGAAGGGTATTTGTTTAGCCAAACTGTCTTTAATTCAACCTAGTCGAGAAGTGAAACAAAACAAGAAAGTTGTATTTAAGGCAGAGATGGACAAGACCAATGTAAAAATTCAGGAAATGAAAAAGAATATCACAAAAAAGACATTTAGTTTTCTGGGAGATTTAAAGCTTTGAATTATATTATCTCTTCAAGACAAGTTGTAAATAATCCGAAATCCCAAAATACTGAGATAAACTAGAGGTTGAATGACATTTCCAAAAAACATAATAAAAGAAAAGAATAGGCAAGCAAAGAGGAATATAATTAGTGTTCATGGCCTCAAGGAATAAGAGTTAGAAGGTTATTACAGTGCTTGCGATAGATCACATATAGAATAATTCCATAAAATGTGCCTTGCTTCATATTAAGTTACAAGGGAAGCACAATTTACTCACAAAACCATATGGAGTTATGCTTCACTGTAAAACAAAACCATTTTCGTTCCTAACAACATAAATTCACTTTTACTTTAATTTAGTTTTAGTTGCTTAAATGCCATCCATTCCCTTGCTAAGGATATTAGTTGTTTAGATTCCCATTTGTATAATCAATGTTGCTTATGGAGAATTAAAATTAGATGTCATTCGCAAATAGTTTGAATTTCACCTTATGTCTGTAGTACATGTGGTAATCCTGTTATGTGTCTACAACTAATATCAAAAGCTGTACAAAGGATACCACTTTTGCCTCATCCATCATTTCCAATGCGGCCTGGACTTTGAGACAGAAACTGAAGAAATTAACTTGAAAACTCGGAGAGCTTTTGATTTCAAGTCACATAAAATTGAAAACACCAAAATAAAGCATGTGTGGGGATGGAGTATGTCCAGCCAGAGTGAGGCTACTGAGAAAAAGTCAGTGGGATTACCTGCTGAACCATTGGCTTTATATTATATGGTGTAAAGATCATGCTATGAATATTGGCTAAAAGGTCCACGATATACAATCGGAGGTGTGCAAGGGATACTCACCTACATCTAAATAAAAGTTATGTTACGAGAGCAACAAGTGTGGATGATATCTGAGATGTACTGCAATGACTTCTTAAGTATTTTACATTAATCTGAATTAATTGGACTGTGACAATTAAAATGTAGGTGTAGACAATTGAGATAAAAGATAACTTTGCCCTCACATTTAAATTAAATTAAATACCTAAGCATATGAAAAGTAAAATATAAATATTTTTATATAAAAGTGATGAGTGATGAGATGTGGTAAGAGCAGAGGAAGTGGAGAGATTAAAGCAGCATAAAAAAAAATCACATACCCCTTTTAATCCAAAATTGTTTTCCAGCCTTGAAACGTCATCATAATCATTTGGATTTACCAATTTTTGGAGTTCCTCTTATCGGTCCACCCAACATGGTGCTTTTATTTGTCAGTTAGACTTATAAGTTACTCTGGTATGCTTCATTTGAACAGATATGTGTTCAGTTCTTGATTTTAAAAAATATTAGGAACTGACAAAATCATGAGGAACAAAGTTTTCAAAGGAATGTTTGATCTTTTTATGGTTGCAAAAAATGTTTATTGAACTGTTTTAGTCTTTATCATATAAACTATTATGAAGAGATTGATTTCTTATTAACAATCCTCAAGGCGTTTACAAGCAAACTAACTTGCAACCAATTCATGTAAGAATCACTACTCACTGTTGTCCTCCTACATTGCAGTGTTATCCGGTCCTGAAAGTCCGCTTTTTAAGTCATTGTTTTTTAGCAGTGGAAACCGACGAACTGTTCCAAGATGGCAAATAGAGGTAATTCTTTTTTTGTTAAACAAACTCCATTCTAAATTGTTTTTGGTATGCTGAACGTGTATCTTCCTGCTACTTATTAGTATAGCTGCTAATTAAAGTATTTTAAATGGCCGTAGCTTACGATAAGTATCGAGGCTAGGCCACTTACTTAGGCCTATCCCAATCTTAGCCACATTAAACTTACAAAAACCTGTGGAAGACAGACAAATTTTCTTTGTTATAAAAACGGTCTCTGATTTTTATGCAATTCCTGAGGGTTCTCCAAGCTACTGTTAGCCTATAGGCTAGCCATTTGGATTAGGCCTATCCCTTACAAGGCAGGCTGCCGGTTTGGCACAAGTTGCCCTAATTTGTGGCCTTTATCTATTATTATTTTTGTAGGAAGAGTGCTGGTTAGTTACCTTATGGACATTTTGTCCTGTTTTTCTGTTGTATTATGATGTGATTTGAATGAGGTTCACAAATGAATACTTATCCTTCAAATGATATATACAAAATTAATAAAATTATTTTACCTTCATAGGCTAAACCAGTTTTAGGTTATTCAGTAGGCAATTGATGTTTTTGTATTAACATGAAAATCTTGCAAAAAATTTGCATCCATATTTACAGTTACATAGATATTTACCTCCATCATTTAGGTTCACGTTTGCATTATTTTACCTTCATAGGCTACCAGTAGGTTATTCAGTAGGCAATTGATGTTTCTGCTTAACATGAAAATCTTGCAAAAATTTGCTCCAAATTTACAGTTACATAGATATTTACCTCCATCATTTACCGTGGGATAGGTACGAAACGAGGCGCTCGTGCAAGTGTGGCTGGCATTGAGTTTAAAATTTACGGGTATTATTTTACTTATAGACATTAATTGCTTTCAACATAAAATATAGGTTTTTCTGTTGTATTATGATGTGATTTGAATGATTTTGAGGTTTTTTCCATCGCAAATGAATACTTATCCTTCCGGCAAATGATATATACAAAATTAATAAAATTACGACTTGTCAGAATACTGCACCCCCTCTCCCATAGCTAATACGGCAAAACTGTGTTTACTGATTACATTTTTGCCGTATTAGCTATGGAGAGGGGGTGCAGTATTCTGACAAGTCGTAATTTTATTAATTTTGTATATATCATTTCCGGGAAGGATAAGTATTCATTTGCGATGGAAATAAACCTCAAAATCATTCAAATCACATCATAATACAACAGAAAAACCTATATTTTATGCTGAAAGCAATTAATGTCCATAAGTAAAATAATACCAATTTACGGCCTAGGGTTGTTGCTGGTACATTTGAACTAGCCTGTCAGGTTATTATTTGGGTAAATTTACAGTTTCGGTCAAATTCACATTTCCGATATAAAATTACATTTTTCCTAGCTTAAATAGTGTACTTTCAACGAATCTGACCTTTATTTCCACCGCAAATGATTTAGTTCGATTCGCGCCGCCGGCTGATTAAGAGTTAGAGGAATTTATTTTTGGTGATAGAAATTCATTTCTCGCTATAATGTGGTTCAGATTCCACAATAAGCTGTAGGTCCCGTTGCTAAGTAACCAATTGGTTCTTAGCCACGTAAAATAAGTGTAATCCTTCGGGCCAGCCCTAGGAGAGCTGTTAATCAGCTCAGTGGTCTGGTAAAACTAAGCTATACTTACTTTAGATTTAGAGATACATGGCCGCCATGGGTACCGCTCTCAGTTTCGGGTGGTGCAACGCCGCTATGCGGCTTATGCACATTTTAAATGATTGTTGCAAGCTCGTATGTTCTGGCAAGCGGTAATATTGCGCTGCGCGCGCTTGCCACAGGGGTTACAGGGAACGAAATTTTACCCCTAACGTCTAGTTACAGTTTCGGTGAAATTCACGGCCGAAACTGCAATGTTACCCTTTTCGTTAACCACTTCACTTACCTTAAATAGATGGTAGTACTAAATGTTCACGAAGAAAGGTATTCACAACCTGTGGAGTTCCATTGTAATGTCCATGGAAACGACCAATAGCCTCAAAGTAAGACAGAGAACACCCACTGCAGACGTGCACGACGGAATCCATGGCAGTCAACTGAAGCGCACTTTTGTAGAAAGCTGGCTTATTCCAAAATCGCAGTTAATTGGATATTCTTGAAACAAAGCAACCAATCAGGTTTCAGCATTTGTACTGTACTTATAATTCATAACGAAAAACAAAAGACGATTAGGCATTTTTACCCACAATACATTGACAAAAAACAAAAACACATCAGCAGAAAAACTGACATGGCAGCATAAACGCATCCTTGCGATAACAACAAGGCACAATATTCATCGGCAAATATCTCCGTAACTCTTATTTGCGGAAGATGCGAGTAAGTATTTCGTATGAATCATGACAAAAATATATGATAGCAAGTAAAAAAATATTAGACATCCGAATTTGACCGAAACTGTAATAATACCATTATTTGTTTGGTTTGGTCAAGGTATGGAGCCCTGGGTTAAGGCAGCGGTAGGTTGTGTCCCTGCTGGCCTAGGCTGTGTCTGTGATTAGCTCTAAGGTGGCCACAACTTGTGGAGAGGTTCTATTCTGTTTTAATCATTGTACTCTAAAAAAAAAAAAATATGATACCTTTATTTCTACCTTGTGTGACATAGGCATGATATTGAGTTATCACAAGCTGATTCATTGAGATAATTCAGTATTACTTCATCATTTATGAAAATAAGAGTATTCTGTTTAATTGCTAATTTTGTTTACTGAATGAATTCCAGTAATTTGCCAATAATTTGTGGTAGAGCAATATGAGCACAGGTCAGATTAACAGTCTGTAGGCCTACCAGCAGAGTCAGGGATTAAAAGTGATAAATGATTTATAAGGAAGTGAATAATCAGGTGAATTTACCAGTTTAGGTGTGGCAGAGGAAGGAAGGATTCTATTGAAGGACTTATGTACAGTTTAGGTGAATAACCCACATTTTCAGATATGTAGCCTAGCATTGATAATAAATCCTGCCCATAGCATCATCTGCACAAGTGCTGATTCAAGCCCCTTTTTTTAAGATCAATTTTTAAACAAACTTTCAATCCAGGTAAAGAAACAGACCTCATATAAGACAGTCCATTTCATTGTAATCAGGATATATGCCAATATATTTGAACTGATAATAAGGTTGATATACTCTACTTACACAATCACAAACTGACCACCAAGGCCTGTGGTTGGGGACAAAGGGGTTAAGGAGCTATCTAAGATAATACCATGTACGCAGAGTATGATACTTAGATTTTTAATTAAATATATATCCCATGTATTTTTCTGACTGCTTATATTTATAAAATTCAAGTGCTTCTCAATCTCATCCCTCTGGGACATTGTTGGTTTGGGGAAAGGTTAGATGCTTATGTGCCCCAGAAGAGTTTTGCAGTAATCTCTGCATAAGACTTGGCATCTTAGCCCCAAGTGTTGACAGCTGTCTGTTAATATCAGCAGGCTTAAGGTGTAGGTGTCAAGATAACTTTTTCTGCTTTCGTTAGGTAATCAGAGATGTAGGCTATGGGTTGTCAGATGAGAACCCATGAAATAAGGGGTGTTGCCTCATCCCTCATCTTCAGGAGTAACTTGTCAGTCATACAGATGTTAAGGGCAGGTGTCTTGAGCGACCAGACCATTTTTAGCTTCTGCCTCCAACGTTGTTTGTAAGTCCTAAGGCACCTCACCCTTAAGACCTATGGTGGACGATTAATGTGTAAGTACCCAGGCTCCATTGGTCAGAACAGCAACTCGTATAGGTTCTGGTAACATTGGTGTCTAATTAAAGGCACTTTAGCTTAAAAAAATTGCAATATTCCAACCCTTGCTGTTTGTGCTATTTACCTGTTTCTCATTCCCAACTAGCCTAAACACCAAAGTTCCCCCACAATGGTTTCTCCCTAATAGTTGAATAGAGTTAGATTAGAGTTGTATTTTTCTTATGAAAATAAGTGGTCTGCCTTTGCAGATGAATATAAAGAGCTGTTGAGTTAAGCAGTAGAAAATGAAAATGGAAAAAGTATCTGCTTATGCATAGTGTTTTGCTTAATACAGTTTAAAGCCAGGCAAAATACAAAGTATATAAGTGCTGTAATTGAAAAATATATTTACGAGTGAAAGCTTAAAGACTCAGATTTTGTGAATATCAGAACACATTTTGCTGTTTTTCAAAAGTAAAGAGTTTGAGAAATGACAAAAAAGATGCCAATTTGTAATAAATGTTTCAGTTGCTTTTTACTGCACTTTTTTAAGATTTCAAGTACCAGTAGCAATGAAAAACATGAACACAGTACAGTTGTAAATGTCAAGTGTCAGAGTACTTGTGCCAAGGAATTGAGAGAGAACAAGCTCAGAAGCCTATTAGCAAGTGGATCTTTTTTTTTTTCTCATAATTTCTCTCTCTCTCTCTCTCTCTCTCTCTCTCTCTCTCTCTTTCTCTCTCTCTCTCTCTCTCTCTCTCTCTCTCTCTCTCTGTCATACAGTAAGTTACTTAGTAACTTAGTATATAACATTCTTGTAAGAGTTCTCACAGGAATATGAACCTAAGCTTTCATAGATGGGGTTTCTCATGCAAGGCATGCTTTGGCTGTCACTGACTAACAAGAAATAAAAAAAATTCTTATTGGGTAGGCCCATGAGTCATGCAACCTGAGTCAGCTTATCTCATCTACTGTGTTCTCAGTTGTGGTAGCTCTTTTGTCAGTGTTCTCCTGTTTTACACTGAGATTTCTTTGTGCTTACCACATGTGAGCTGTATTCTGGTGTTTCTGCTGAAAGCCAGTGCCCATTTTTCCTGGTGTCTTATTGTATCCAAGTGATTGCAGAATTTATGTAATTTTCGTGAAAGTTTGTGAGCTGAGGTTGTAGTGGTGTGCTTGTTGTTAAGTTTTGAGTAAAAATGAGTACTTTATATTCCAGTAATATGTTCCTTGGAAACAAAACTAGCAAAAGTAGTGTTTTGCCTAATGAGTATATCATAGACTTACTTTCATGAATGAGAATCTCTTATGAACAGTTTGAAAATTATATTGTGAATGAAAACCTATCTCATTTCTTGCATATTTATAACATTACTATTAACTTTTTGGAGATAACCAGGGTAAAAAAAATTTCTATAAGCAAGGTGAAAAGTGTTGTCTTGTGTTTATATCATGGGTTAGTAGGCCATATGTATTACTTGTATTTAAATCCCTAAGTAAAATGTTGATTTTGAGTGTGAATGAATATCAGAGGCAAGAGAACCTTCTCAAGGAATATCATTTTACCAAACATTGTCAGTAAGCTATTGGAAGTCATTGACAAGAGCATTTATCAATAAAAAGTGAGCCAAAATCACACAAACTGTTTTGAATAAGGCTTAGTAGCTCTGTTGTGGCGTCTCTGAAACTAGCGGTCCAATATTCAAAAGGATAGTTTACTGTTTATTTACACATGACCATGTTCATTAAGACTAAGAGGTCTCTAAAAAAGTCTTCATGTTTGATAGCATACTAAGAATTTTTTTGCTAGAAGTGTTTTCACCCTCCTTACTGATTTGTGGACTTGAACTTCCTGTGCAAATGCAAGAAACAACATACAAGAGTTGGTGACTGGGAGATAAGCTTCAAATAGGTGTGGTTTAGTCTGCCAGATAACCAATATATTTTTGATTCTTGTACAAATAATCATTTGTATTATACCGTAACAGTTTATGAAATGTGAAAACTGTTGGGAAATTTTTCTTCTTAGAATATGTTTGTTTCCAGACACTGGTGGAGTTAGGGCCTTCCCCATTGAGGGACCATTCAAAAAGGAACGAGCTCGTCTTGGTGGTATGACAGATGCTGATCGGGCATATCGTAAGCAATGGCTGAAAGATCAGGTTAGTATGGTGTTTAGCCTTTTTAATTCTTGACTGAGACCTTGTTGAAAATATTAATTGTGCACTCCTTAAAACACTACTTAAGTCCTTTCCATTCCTAAGAAGAATTTTGAGAAGATAATGTAGTTTATTTTTAAGATATTAAAAAATAGGCTATTAGAAATTTGAAATCTTAGTCTCTTAACTATGGGGTGTTTTCTTGGGTGCTATACATGCTGTGTTAATTTTTATTCCCTTGCCTCAAGAGAGAGTTGCTTCCTATTGAGAAAATACAAAGGACCAGAAAATGCTGTAAAGTTTAGGAACAAATGTGATAATATAGGAGAATATTTGCCAATTTTTATATATCATTACAGTACAGTATTGTATATGAATAATTTGACTGTGTAAGTAGTGAGTGGAAAAAATATCCAGTTTATCCATTACTGTAAATATACAGTAATGGACAAACTGCATCCATCTAGTGTTGAAAAAATTTGTTTATATGTACTTTTGTTAGGTACAAATCATTGCCTTACAAGAGCCTGTTGAACAAACTGATTAAGAGAACACAGTGAGCATCTTTAACTCATAATTTTTGAAAATCATTGTTATTGCCCATACATTTATATTTGTGTAATCACTAGGCCTTCCTTAGATGTTTCTACATTATTATAGCTAGCTTAGTGGTAGAAACCCCATAGGAAGAATATCAACCTCCCCATCAAACCTGTTCATATCTTCAGGTGCCTGTCCAGACTGCTCTGTCAATATTGGTTACTTCTCTAGTCGATTTCATTGCAGCAAATAATGTATTTCCTGGTGCGATAAGATGTCCAAATGTGTGTTTTGCCAGCCCATTAACTGTCACAACTTCACCAAGGTTCAGTCACAGTATATCCTCATAAAGGGGAAGACTTTCCCACAACATTTGTGTGGAGAAAAGTCCATTATTAAAACAAAGAGCTGTGAGCAATGGCTAACTACAGGAAAAAATCAAAGTAACATTTTTAAAAAATCAAGATATTTTATTTCAAACATTAATTATCTTTTAACACTACAGCCACTCAAACTTAATGACTGGATAGTAAACTACCAACAGGCAGGGGCAGGCCATGCCCACTTGTTAGTTTGCACTCCACTTTGCTTCCAGCTGCCTTCAAGTCCAGACATCTTTCACGACTCTGCCTGACTTTCGCCATTCAAACTTTTGTTGATTAAACTTGAATATTCCGTTTCCTTTTTTTGGTCGTTGACTATGTGTTTGTATTGCAGTTTTTTAAAACCATCAGTCAAATAAGCTTCTTGCAAGGAATTTAATTTTGTTTTTTCCTTCCCACTATGTATACTGTTTTCATCAGATGTTTAACAGCTTTCATTAGTTACCAAGAACTGTATCATTCTCCAATATACCAACCTAGGTGCTGCTCAGAGTGGTAAGTCTCACTTTAGTGTTGTCTGGATACCTACAGACACCAGCTCTAAAATCAGAGACAGGTATCAGGGCTGTATGGTCCTTAAACACCTATATGGCAATGATGTTGTTTGAGATTCCCAGTTTACAAGCTTACACCTGGCTACTACTTGGCACAACAGGTAGTTCTGGGGTTCTTTTTTCTCCATGGTTGCTTTGGCTTAAGCATGGAGAGGGCTTGTTTCCTGGATGGCAACCTCGAACCTTATGTCGTTATCTCCATTTTGCCTTTTAGTATGGAGTCAGCAGCAGGTTGATTTCAGCTTTTTCCTAGAGAAATCTGGGACTTCCCATGTGTCCATGCCAAATAATATCAGGACCTGCTAGCTCTGTGGTTGTAGGTCCTAAGAGATATTCCTTTCTAGTTAAACTTTTGTTCCAGCTGCTTATAGTCTGATTATCTCCAGGCACTGAGAGTTCTGGTGCTTCACCCATCAGTGAGAGGGGTTCTTTCTTCTCTCTCCTTTGGACTTCTCAATACTTATGTTCCTTGAGCAGCTGTCTACAAGACTAGAATTATCTCCATTTATTGGTGTTGGAGATGTGGTATCTCTGGTCAGAGCTGCTTGTCAGCAGGTAGCATTGTTTTGATCACCTACCTTTGACATGAAGCTCCTTTCTGCCATGGTTTTAGAAAGGCATGGCCAACCTTCAAACAGAGTTTGATTCTGGGAATAGATTTCTCTGTTTTGAGGGAAATTTTGTGTACTCCTTAGAAGCTATAACAGTCTTCCTCTCTTGGGGATTCAAACACTGGAGGGTCATGACTCTTTCCTTTAGGAGTTTGACTCATAGCCTGGACGAGTCTTTTCAAGGGTTGTTGAACAATAGTCTGAACTCAGAGACTGTCTTGTTTATCCCTGACATCGACATAGGTAGAGGTGAGTCACCTGGGCTCTCGTATGTATATGACTTGGGAGGATGGGGTTCTGTTAGTTCGGAATTGTTGGTTGCACCAGTTTGTATCTTTCTCATTATCTTATTGAAGGACCTTTCAGTAGTGACCCCCTATAGTATGAACCTGTCAGCTTTCAGGTATTATGTGCAGAGAGGTGATTTGGTATGATCACATGCATGTTGTTTTACCTGCAGAATGTTGCCAACTAGCCTTGGACAGGCTTTCCGTGGACCAGTGATGGCTGCCCAACAGGTTGGATAACAAGCCCACCTCCCTTGAGACAGGTTACACCTCATCTAGGTATCCAGTTGACAGGAGACAGGATAGTAATGACTGGTTCTCTTCCCTCTCTCATTTTCTTCCTTCCTCTCTTTTGAAGGGGGTCAGAGTGCCACTCGTTATATGGGCTGGATGGACGTGAGTGCAGGTCAGTGGTCTGACTGGACACCAGCCTTTTCATTAGTAATGAAGGGATGTAAATTTCCCTCTCTTGGTAAGGGGAGAGGAGGATAGACAACAAAGGCACTCCAGTATGGGTTCTTACAGCCTGATTGAATAATGGTGTACAAACTTTTTACTTAATGGTCCAGAAGTCTAGCATCTGCTACATCTCATGTGTGCAATATGCTAGAGGTGTCTGGCCCCTTCCTCTGCTCCTAAATGACCAGGAAGGTAACACTCCAAGGTGGGTGAACTTGCCAGTCACTTCAGAGATTACTCAGACTCTTCCCACCAGTGGGTAAGTCTCCTGTGTAAAGAATGAAGGTTTGTATTTGTGTAGGAACAGATAAATTTTAAAAGTAATTTGTATTTTTCCTAACATACAAACCTGAAGTTCTTATGTTAGTGGCCCACCTCAACCACACCTCACTTTGGTACCTGGGCTGGAAGGCAAAGTGGAGAGCAAACCAACAGAGGGGCAAGGCTTTTCCTTTGCCTGTTTGTAGTTTAATACCTTGTCAGTAAGTTTGAATGGCCATTTCAGCTTGCATTTGCAAACTAAATCCACGTGTAAAGAACTTCAGGTTTGTATGTTCAGAATAACACAAATTACTTTTAAAATTTGCTATATTTTGCATAGTTGTTGAGATCAAGTACAGGTATTGAATACATTAGTAATTGTTGTAGTGTCAAAAGATCAGTGTACTGAGGACAGTGACATTGATGTTGATCATGAGGTATGTCTTTGGCAAGATGGTTATTGTGGCAGTAATATGACATTGATGTTGATCATGAGGTATGTCTTTGGCAAGATGGTTATTGTGGCAGTAATATTTTAATATATATACAGTGCTGTATATATATTATAGGATTATGATGATGTCTTATTAATTGTACAAGTGTATTTTTTAGTATTTATGAAATTTAATTGTGATGAACTATTTTGCAGCTTTTGGCTGAAAGTGAACCAAAGGCTGTCCCTGGATATTATGAAGCTCGCTACAACCCAATAAGAAGATTTTACCGCTGGCCTCTTGATACAATTTTTAAAGCTACAGTTCCAGCATTGGTAAATGTTATATTTTCACAGTGTTGTTCACTCTTGACTCACAGCTTACACAAACCATTGCATTCCTTCAGTAGATGATTACAAATGTTTTTATTTATTAAAAATATTAGCAGTTAAATATCAAGGCTACTCTATGCATTTATGTATAGAAGTCTTTATAAATGTGTAATTTTTTTCAAATACTTCTATTTTCCTCTCTCATTTAAATACAAATCCTTTGAATAAGTCCCGTGAAAGTAGAAATGTAACTCACTGATCTGTTAAAAGTAGCTTGGTGATATGTAGAACGAGTGGCACAGCCCTTATAGTCTACTGCCTTTAACCATGCAAGTATGATTAGGAAGAATGATTAAATTTTAAAAATATTCAGATTTCAGTCACTGTAATATGTTAAAGTTTTTTAAAGACTGTATACAGTAGTATTTTCATTACTTTACAGATTTATTTTTCTCTGATTGCAGGGTTATGAACGAGCTGCAAAATATCGTTGGTTTACTGGAAAGTTCTTAATGATATATGGTGCAGCAGTTGCAACATACTATTATTTCTCATACAGTAAGAATGTAAGTACTGTTCTGTAATTTTATTTGGAAAAAGCCCACTGTTTAACCATGGAGTTCACCATATCTAAAGGAATAACAAACAATTTTTGTTGTTTTAGAATTGGTCACTTTTGTGTGACTTGTGAATATTTAATGAATAGCCCACATGTTGCAAACCCTATATGTACAGACTGTAGAGAAACACAAACAGTTCAACATTTTTTGTTGAATATCCAGATTATAATCAAAGTCATCAAGTTTTGAAAACAAGTAGCTTAGAAATTTTCAGTTTCCTTGGAAAAATATAAATCACTTTAGAATTTGGTATATTTTTAAAGCTGTAATTTTGTAAATAAATGAATTTAGTGGTCTAGTCAAACTATCTTAATAATAATTTAGCTCACCTGAGGTTAGAGCTCAAGCGAATTTTCTGACCCACGTTTGTCTGGCACCGTTCTGATTGTATGGCTGTCTTGCATAGTCTTGTCTGATTTTTTACTTGTTCAGAATGGGATTAGATTTAATAAAACATGGCATAAAGCATTCTTGGGCAAAAAAGATTCAAGTATGTTTGTATGGGAGTCATACCTTCTTCCAAGAGAAAATGTGTGTGGTAATTAAGAAATATAAAAAGGGGTGGGGTCATTTATAAACCCTTTTCTCCAGAACCACATTGCAGAAATGGCAAAATTTACTTGAAAGCATCATCATGCAGTTTAATGTTAATTAAAGCTTCTTGCAGCCACAATAATGGTCCAGATTTCCACATATATTGCTACAGTACATAGAAAAGGGGCAATTGCTGACAATAATTCATGTGAATTGCTCTCAGAATGACAGAAAAGATGAAGTTAGGACCTAGTAAGGAAGACAGACGAGACCAGAAGTAGAAAAGTCCAAAAAGATGTTCACAATAGTGCAGTTTTTGTTAAGTATAATTTTCTTGTAGCAAAGAAAAACCACAGATTCATGAACCATTTACAACATGTATTGTTGGCCCAGCAAGACTGAAGGCAGAAAGCTGCAGGACATAAATAAAGGTAGTAAATAACACTGGTACCCTCACACAACATGAACAAAGGAAATAAAATAAGATTAGCACCCCCACACAAGCTTTTACAGGGTACACTTACAAGTATTATACACAAATATTTAAAAGTACAAGTGAAAATGCAAAATTCATAAAAGTTCACCAAAATTCTATAACAAAATCAAGTGAATCACCAAATTCAGAAATACCAGAGCTTCTGAGAACTACAGTCTAATGTTAAATTAGACAAAGGTAAAGACTTGGGGGTAAGAAAAAGTTGAAATGTGAATAGAATGTAAACCTCTTAAATGAAGGGAAACATTACAAATGAACAGGAAAACAAGAGAATTTCAATGAATACTTGTAGGAAACCTGTAGTACATTGTACAAACATTAAGAAAAAGTTATGTTAATAACTACAGAGATGGTTTTAATACTGGGAAAATTGCAGCAAAGTGGTAATAGCCACAAGGGCATTTTTGGGAAGAATGATGAGTGAAGTGAGGCATTGTAAGCAGATTTGGGCATGCGAAGTAAGGGCCTGTCAGTCTTGCACTCGTTAAGAGTACAAGTTTGTGCGACTAGAGATTTTTTACACACAATTCTGGCAGAATGTGATACATCGCAGTTTGGTAAATGGTTGTATATCTTGGGTTTTCTTTGTAAAGAAAGGGTTCTTCATATAATTTTCTGGGTATATACATATTTTAAATATGCAGTTAAGGATTTTTGTTTGACAGTGTTACCTTTAATAATACAAAATTTGGTTGGATTATAAAAAATGTGTGATAAGGTTTCCCTTCTGAAACCTTTCTATTCCATTATGCATGATAGTTGTTGGCCTTGTTAGATTGTTCTTTATAACTAACCAGAATCCTATATGTAACTCAGTACTCTGTATTTTATGCTTTTACTCACAAATGGAATGAGGCCAAGAAAATTATTTCAATAAAACTTACTAAACATTCATCTAACAATAACTTTACCAAAGAAAGCATTTCACAGTTATGTTTGGCTGGGTTGTTAGGCTGCCCATTTTTTACCTTCTCACTTGCAAGTAGCGTGAGTGAATTCTGGTTCTCCAGTCATTCTTCACTTTGCTGTAAATGTTAGAGGCTCTCTTATAAGAGTGTTGCTGTTGGAAGGAATTTCACACCTATGACATATAGTCTGCTGTTGGATTATTGTTGATAGTGACAGTGTTGTCATCTGAGGGTTCAGTTAGGATTTGTGGAGCAAAGGATGGCGAATATATTGTCAAAGTTAAAGTATGATTGCCACACCCATTATGAGCATTATGTAGACCAGTCATGTAATTTAGGGAATAGATGTAAGAAGAGTGAAGGTTGGGATGTGGTGAAAATTAATGTTTTGATTAAACATAAGAAGAAATCGAGTTAAGATGAGAGAAAATGCAGAACTAGACAAATGTCAGCCTACATGAGATTGGGTGGAAGATCCTATACTGGTAAACTCTCCTTCATCCTCTGTCTTCCCTGATCCTATTCCTTCCACTCCTATGAGGCAAGTTGCTGCTGCTGATTCCCGTAGGATTTAAGCTACTTTAGCTAGGGATGTAGATATCCTTAAGAAAACAATATCTGAAATAGCCAACATGATGAAAGAAATTTTGAAGAAGCTTAGTGACAAGGGTCACAGTCCTCTCTATAACATGCTGAGTTATGCGTTTGCCTTCGAAATCCAATATGAAAGTCCTCTGATGGTCTGGTGGGCTCCGCAAAACCACTTACATACATAGAAGTAATAGTTCATGGTGTCATCTTGTAGGAGTCGGCCAAGGATGGGTCGTGCCCTCTCTTACATTGCTTGACAATTGATTCTGCTTTATTACTTGAAGGGAAGAGGATAAGGTGAAATTATTATTGAAAAACAGGTCGGGTAAAATTAAAAAGTCTCATAGCATGTCTAGACATGACTATGAAAACTACAAATGAACTTTTGACTATGAAAACTACAAATGACCTTTGTCACCTTTTGACAAGTTGGAAGTTTCTGTTCTTGGGTCCAGGTGTGGTGAACATGCTAGGGAGAAGCATAATTCACTCACTGATTTGTTGGGTCATAGCGATAGCGGCAAGTCAATTGGTTATGATGAACGTATAATATAATTTTCACTTGTAAAGAGCACTAAACATATTCAAGCTGGTGTTATCGCAGACAAGGGCAAGCGCTCTCTTCCTAGGTTTTGTCAGTTGAGAAGGGTATGTATGATCACCCAGCTGTACCTCTACAGGAAAGAAGGAAGAGTGCCAGTACTTTCATATTCACAATTCAGTGCCCAGTTTTGCATGTTTCACCCAGCTCTCCCTCTTGTGTTTCATCAGAAGCTGCCACTATTAGAACGTTGAATGCTTTTCTTATCTTGACCACAGGTTTTTTCTCATTTAGCTGAAACATTGGCCAAGAAACTTCCAACCACATTTTCTTCAAAAATTTATGCAATTATTGGACCTCAGTTATTGTCCTGAGCCAGACAATAACTCTGAGTCTAAAGACAACCATAAATCATGCATGTCTGTGTATATACAACTCACTAGGTGCTGTTATGAATTTATCCACAGCTGAATTTAGAACTTTTTGCCAGATTATCTATCCGTGTGTTTTCGAAAGGAAGATATGGCCAAACCATTTGCCTTGTCTAAAAATGTATTTTCATTTAATTAGAGAATGCTCATGCTTATTTATGAGATGAACATATACCTTCATTCATGGTTAAACTTCCCACTAAGAGTTGTAATGACATCTTTTAACCTTAAGAAGTTATCTGTATCTAATGTGCTGAAATATCATTTGGTGAAAGTGTAATTGTGTAATTGTTGTACTTAAGGTCCTTTGCTTGCTGCAAGGACTGTAGATGCTTGAATGCAAAAGAGGAAATTCATTTTCCTTTCCTCCTTTTCTAAAATCCTCGTTTATTTTTGAGTGGGGAGTAGGAAGTCACTGATTGCATTTAGGAGTGTACAATTCTTCACAGAGAGATATTTTTAGTTCCGTTAGTTGTCTTGGTAGACAACTAAAACCCATGGAACTGGTTACAGTATTGCATCTCACTATGATGGTTACTTAAGCTGGCATAGCCCAGCATTAGCTCTGATGTAAGACTCAATACTAGCTCCGAAGATTCCTTATCAGGTGAGAGTGGTTGTAAGGATAGTGTTCCTTTAGTTTTTCTAGCTATTTGGGTCACTCAGCTTGGGGTATAATTATAAGGGTTTGCTAGCCCTCCATCCACATCAATGAGGTATTTGGGTAGATGAATGTTTGATAAGTTTTGCTGAAATAATGCAAATTTTTTAAAGATTTGTTTCAATACTGTACTTACCAGACATATATAAAACTCATCTGACCTCCCCACCATATAGTGGGTAAAGAAAAGAATGAATGGAAAGCAGAAAGCTCACTTAAGCTCCCTACAGGTGAGAGTGTAAAAAACAGACTGCTTATCAACCTAGCCAGTTATAACTTGGAAATTCAAACTTTGTCAAGTCAGTCAACTTATATCAAGACGAGCGTTTGGTAAGTATTGTAATCATTTTTTTGAAAATTTTATATATTTACCTTGTTTATAGCTTATAGAACCTAAAGCTAAGATTGGTTCTTTTCTTGCAGGATTGGACACGTAAAGGTGGATGGTATGTACTTAAGTCTCGAGAGAGTGTCACCACAGCTGATACCAGATTTCCCATGGTATCTGACAGGAGGGAAGGCGCTGATTATGCTGACCGCGGATTTAAAGCCAGCCCTATTTAAAGAAATTTCTATGTAGTTTCAATCACTGGGAGTTGTTTCACCTTATTTACTGTATTATAGAATTGTATAAATATAGAGTTTTATATCATACTATCTTTTCTTACAGGAAATCTGTTAAGTGGAGGCAAACTTACAAAGTAGTGGAAGTGAATAGGACAACCCAGACACGACCTTGTATTAACATCCAGCATAATAGCAAGGAAAGAAATAAGAAAAAGGCATGGTTATATTACATTTATTAAATACTGTATATTGTTACGAATGTCAAGGGGATAATTACTTGATTATGGGCGGCAACGGATGAATGCAGGGAGTTCCTTACGGATGTAAAAACTGGTGAGGTGGCTTGAAAAGAGGTTCTATCCGTCACAATGTACAAATCAATGTGTCAAGCAGTCACAAAAATTATAAATAAATATATACAGACCTGGATTCAGTACCAGGTAATGGGTTAAAAGCTTTTTAGGAGTGCTTAACCTTCCCCTCCACATGCACTCCTCAAGTCAGACTGGTTTTTACAGTTTGAAAATCTGTCATACTCAATGAAAAATAACTATAAATCGTTTTTGTAAGATTAATGAAATGGGAAAATCTGAAATTAAAATGCGAGGTTGTAAGCTGGAGTTTCTTTCACAACCAGGTTTCCAGTTACAGTATATCTCTTATGAAGAGAGGGAAAATTTTTCTCCCTTCAACACTTGCATACTCACTTCCCAAAGTTTTCTTATAAAGTTAAAGGGAAGATTTATTATTTTCGGCCGAGGTACCGCTCTCGGGCTAAAATAATAATAATCCCTAAAGCTTCATAGGAAAATAATGCTAGCAAGTACACAAGAGTACACAGGGAGAGTTTTCTTTTCTCTCATAGCAGATATAATTGAAGAGAGAAATGAGAGCCAAATCCTTTACTTTTCTTATTTTTTCCCCTAAGGGGTTAATTGCATCTTATTAATATCATTGATTAAAACAGCAAAGTCTGACAGAAGGCATATTTCATTGAGAAAAATATGAAGTGTTATATGTGTATTTTCTAACTGGGGAAAATATAGTAATAAAAAAGAACAAATATGAAAAAAGAAAAACTTTTGTTCACCAGTCCAACTTGTGGCAAAGTTTAAATCGCAAAATTTTACGGACGAGAGATTTGTTAGTCACCAATATAAAAATTTAAAAATAACCTGGGATCAGACAAGAATCAATTGTTTTACTGATTACAGTTTCCCCTTTCTATTGCTGCTTCTACTCACCATTCTGTATGACATCTAGTAACTGTGATGATAGAGGTTGAGATAGGTGATTGTAAAGTCACCTCAGTCACATTCTCTGAAACTGAACATCCCATTTTATGCATCTTCACGTTCGACTTTGTTTAAACAATATTGTTATCATTTTATAATTGTATATTTATCAATGATTGACCATGAACTTAATGCAACAGAGTATTTTTATGTCTAGGAAGAATTCTTAATCAGTATTTTACTGTAGGTACCTGTCCTGTTTTTATATAGAAATACTTCATCACTTGCGTCCTACTTCTAATATTAAGGTGACCAGGAAAAAGAACAATTATTAATTGATTGCATTGCCTGTGTATACAGTTCTGTGGAATGTGAGTTGTCAATTCTAATTAATTACCTGAATAACACGCTGAAATGTAAGAAGGACCAAAACGGAAGTTACAAGTACTGCTGGGTTAACTGAATGAATACCAGTAAGAGTTAGCTTACACCAGGGATCTGTTGTAAGTCCATATCTGTTTGACATTATGGATGTGTTATATCAGTGAATGAGAGACAAATCTCCCTAGTGCATGCTATGAGCTGGTGACATCGTGATATGCAGCACCAACTGAGGGGTAGTGGAGCCAGAACTATACCCATGGAGGAGAGTACTGGAAGACAGATGATTCAAGATCAGTAGGAAGATGACTGAATACTTAAGTTCAATGAAGATCAAGGCTCAGTGATTAGTATGAAGGGACAAGGTTGAACAGAGTAGCAAAATTTAGGTATCTTGGTTCATCAGTGGCTGGTGATGGAAATTTGGATGCAGAAATAACACACAGTGCAGGCTGGATGGATATATGGAGCTGAAACGTGACCGGTACAAAGATCACAAGAGAAGAAATTGGATGCGGTAGAGATGAAAATCCTGAGAGATGTTTGAAGTGACAAAAATGAACACGATCAAGAAAGAAAAAACAAGGGAATTACTAAAGTAAAACCATCAAAGAATAATTCTGCACATCAAGGGATGTCACCGGAAATGGATGATGGTATTTTGTTCAGCTTGTCATTGGTTCTTGTCTTCAGAATGGCTATTCATCATATGGATTTGATTGGATTTCTTCCAAATAGCTGCATATCTTGGACTAAAGGGGTCAATAAACTTTGGCCCACTGCTTCTCACTCTGCTCATGTGTATTGACAACAAGGGCAGGTAGTGTCATTTGTGTGTGAATTTTGATTTCTGGCATTACCATACTTATATACTTCACTACCAGTATCATATAAGGCACAACACACTACATTAACTAAGTTGATGTAAGGAGAATTGGCTGTTTGGATTAGTCATCCAGCATTGACAGGTCTTTGTCAATTTGCTGAACCTATGTGACAATCAAAACTCCTCTTGGAGAGTTTCATATGGACATTCAGAAAGCCTATGACCTCTGACTTTCCAGTGAGCACAATAGGTGCTGTTTTCTTTTTACTAACTCATTCTTTGTACTAATTAAACATCACCAATTGTTTGTTTTTTTTCACATCCAGCAATTCTGTTGTTGAGTACAGGCTGTGGTTGGGAACTGGAGTTAGGCCTGTTAACTGACGAAACTCTATTATGAATTACATCCAAAGAGGGCTGGATATGTTATTTGTATACAGCATTGGAACTATGTAATTTCATGCACCCCCATCAGGGTGTTGCTGCTAAGCGAAGCCGCCTTGCGGAATGCGGCCATCTTCAAAAAAAAAACAAAAAAAGGAAACGCTGAAGTTGTGTAGGTACTTTTTGCGTGTTGTTTTTTTTTTTTTTTCGTTATCACCATACTGGTACGGTGTGGGGTATACAACTGCAGGATATGTCACAGGAATTCTTGAGGAGAAAATGGACTAAAATCTCAGGCAAGCAAACCATGCTGAAACTTACCCATGATTATGTGCCAGTCAGACATATGTCTTGTAATCAGTAGATTTGCTTTGTTTGTTAACATGACTTATGTTGTCAGATTATTAATGTGACACATAAATGCAGTGGTGATTGCAGTTTTGAAACAGCATTTTAATATTAAATATGCCACATAATGTAAAAAACTACTATCTTGCTCATTTTAAGTAGGCCTATAGGTTGGTTAGTGGCTGTGTGAACAAACATCGTCATTTAATGTTAGAGTATTTCTTGACGACGAAAACAAGCTGTAAAACACAACTAGTTATCATTCGATTCAGAATGAAAACTAGTACAGTATTTATCATGCGTGAAACAAATCGTGATTTATGTTTTTATCAAAAGATGTCTCCTAACCTAGTGGTAACAAGAAAATGGAGCTTGGTAGCCTAGGTTAGACCTATACCATAAAACTATTTAGTAAGATGCAGCATCATTTAAAACTCATTAAAAGAAAAATTAATTTCGTATATATATATACAAGAATTTCTGTATGGTAAAACCATCGAATCCTCATGCCAAATAAAAATTAACCGAAAAGAATGATAACGAGGAAAAGACTCGGCCAAGCAAAAGCTAGGCCAATGCTTCTTCATTTGGTAGGTATTTTTTTCATGTTTTGTCCTTTTAAGAACAATATTACTGTAGATATGTCAGAATTACTTTATGATAGTCCGTATTTAACTTTTAAGTATCATTCCAGAGCTTTAGAACAGGAAAAAATGATTTGGCTAGCCTTTTCTGTCGTGATGGTTTGTTAATAAGGTACTTTACATCTACAGATACTAGCTGAGCAACCCAGCGCTGCCTGGGATAACTGAATAACAACTGTTAAACTCTCTCTCTCTCACTTTTTCCTCTTTCTCCTCCCTAACATCCCCTCTACTTTCTCTCTCACTTCCTCTCCCCCCTCACTCTTTCCCTCCCTCTCTCTTTCTCCGTCCCTCCCTGTCTCTTTCCCTCTTTCTTCTCCCCTAAACCCGCCCTCTACTCTTTTCTCTCTCTCACTTCTCCCCTAACTCTTTCTCCCCTCTCCTTTCTCCAACCCTCCTTCTCTTTCCCTTTTCTGTCCCTCCTCTACTCTTTCGAAATCTCTCCTCCCCTCCCTGCCTGTTTACCCCTTTCTTTCTCTCTAACACCCCCTCTACTCTCTCACTTCCTCTCCCTCCCACTCTCCGTCACCTTCCCAACCCCAACCCCCTTTGGTGACATGGATGTCTTACCCCAACAGTATTCTTTTCCAGACAGTAAGTCATATGTATACCGAAATTAGTTTTGATAAATTCGTAAGGTTACTAAGTCTACGGGCATAACCAGCCCCGTTTCACAGGAATCCCTTCTCACCCTCACCCCCGTTGGTACTAGTGATTTTACCCCCACAGTGCTGATTATCTGAATCTGATAGCAGGGGCATCATCTGGTCTCTAAAAGTTGGGGGGGGGGGGCATTCTGAAAATTATTTGGTTAATATTGGCGAGCGAAGCGATTTGGTGTATTTTAATGCCATATATATAAATATGAATATATGGATGATGTTAAGGGAAAAGGATGACTGATTTATCAATATTAGTCAGCCAACAAGTTTATGAGAATGGCTGAAATACAGTACAAGTTTTCTGTGACAT